>NW_026688124.1:1200000-1500000 GCF_030445035.2 Dasypus novemcinctus
TTTATAATATATATATTATTTATATATTATATATTATAAAATATATATATATATTTCCTCCTAACAATGTTCTACTCTCCTCTGTACAACCAGAAATGCATTAATTCCATACAGAATAAGATGCAAGTTCTTGGGTAATAGTCACTCTCAAACTTGACACCCTCACATATTATAACATGAAATGGATACAACTTGTTATATGATAAGGGGAAAGTTTGGAGAACAAAAAAAAATTCATTTTGTGTACATATACAAGCATTCTCATAATGAAATAAGAAAGAAATATTCATGACCATTATAGTCCCCATTTCTGTAATTGGTCACATGGTCAAAGTTCATATTTATCACTAGCTTCTTCCACTACCCATTCCATGTTTCCATTACTCTCAGCAAGCACTTCAGCTGGCTGTGGTTCTTTGCCTGATGGGGTGACACAAACTTTCATTCCTGAAGATTCTGGGCCGTTGTTAGTCCAGCTTGGATTGGGTTGTTGCAATTTTACACTGACGTTAATCATAGGACATGGCAGCACTAGGAGATGCCCTAGAGGATCTCCTGTATTCCAGGCAATCTCTTCTTTACCCTTATTATGTAGATGCAGTCCTATTTCCCCTTGATAGTCAGGATCAATCACCCCAGCCAGTACAGTAATTCCCTTCTTTGACTGTTGATTCAGAGGCAAGAGGAGCCCAAAAGGGCCAGGTTTTAACTTCCTATTCAATGGAATCATTGCTATGTTCCCTGGTGACAGCATTCCTCCTTTTGGGACTAAAACTTGCAGACCAGCAGAGTTTGAGGTTGCAGTGATAGGAAGCAAAAATTTGCTACTGGGCCACTAGGGGTAATAGTGAGTGGTGCCACTCCCATTTCCACCCCTTGATTCCTGGACCCATGGATCCTGGTTATGGAAGAAACAGCATCAGAGAGTGGACGCTGATTTAGAGCATACACAGCTTCCAGGAGAACATTGCCCCAGCCCTGTAAAGTATTACCACCTAGTTGGCACTGTAATTGAGTCTTCAAAAGGCCATTCCACCTCTCTATCAATCCAGCTACTTCAGGGTGATGGGGAGTATGGTAACATCAGTGAATTCCATGGGCATGTGCCCATCCATTCCTGCACACCATTTGCTATGTAATGGGTTCCTTGATCAGAAGTAATGCTGTGTGGAATGCCATGGTGGTAGATAAGACATTCAGTAAATGGTAGTTTTGGAAGAAAGATTGTGTGCAGGAGATGCAAACCCATATCCAGAGTATGTGTCTATACCAGTTAAAACAAATCACTTCCCCTTCTGTGGTGGAAGTGGTACAATGTAATCAACCTGCCACTAGGTAGCAGGCTTGTCACCTCAAGGAATGGTGCCATATTGGGGACTGAGTGTGGGTCTCTGCTTTTGACAAATTGGGCACTCAGCATTGGCTGAGTCAAACATTACCAGTCAGCCTTGGTAAGGGGAAGTCCATGTTGCTGAGTCCATGCATAACTTCCATCTCTACCTCCATGACCTCTTTGTTCATGAGTGCACTGGGTAATGACACAAGTGGCTGGGGAAAGAAGCTGGGCATTAGCCACATACTGGCTCATCCTATCCACTTGATTATTAAAATCTTTCTCTGCTGAACTTACTCTCTGGTGAGCATTCATGTGAGACACAAAAATGTTCATGTGTTTTGTCCACTCAAAAATGTCAATCCACATAACTCTTCCCCAGAACTCTTTGTCACCAATTTTCCAATCATGTTCCTTCCAAGTCCCTGATCATCCAGCCAAGCCATTGGCAACTGCACATGAATCAGTTTGCAAACACACCTCTGGCCATTTCTTCTTTCAAGTAAAATGAACAACCAGGTGCACTCCTCGAAGTTCTACCCACTGGGAAGTTTTGCCCTCACCAGTGTCCTTGAGGGAAGTCCTGGAAAGGGGCTGCAATGCTGCAGCTCTCCACTTTTGGGTGATACCTGCATGTTGTGCAGAACCATCTGCAATCCAGGCCCGAGTTTTCTCTTTCTCAGTCAACTGATTGTAAGGAACTCCGCAAGAGGTCTAATCTGTGGTCTGGGAAAGGGAAAGTAACAAGGCAGGGGTGGTGACCCTGAGCATTTGGGCTACTTCCTCATGTAGTTTATTCATTCCTTCAGGACCTGCTCAAGCCCTATCTTATATATACCACTTCCACTTTATTATGGAGTGCTGCTGTGCTTGCCCAACGTTATGGTTTGGTAGGTCAGACAATACCCAGTTCATGATAGGCAATTCAGATCTCATGGTAATTTGATGGCCCCTGGTTAAGTGTTCAGTGTCTACTAAGGCCCAGTAGCAGTCCAAAAATGTTTCTCAAAAGAGGAGCAGTTATCTGCAGAGGATGGCAGGGCTTTGCTCCAGATTCTTATGGGTCTGCATTGTGATTCTCCTATAGGGACTTGCCAAAGGCACCAGACAGCATTTCTATTTGACATCAACACTTTCAGCACCATTGGATCTGCTGGATTATATGGCCCAAGTGGTAGTGCAGTTTTCACAGCAGCCTGGACCTGATGCAGACTCTTATTGTTCCACTCCACAATCAAAACCAGCAGCATTTCTTGCCACCTGGTAAATGGGTCAGACTAGCACTCGCAAATGAGAAGTGTGTTGACTCCAAAATCCAAAGAGACCACTAAGTATTGTGCCTCTTTTTTTTATCATAGGAGGAGCCAGATGCAACACCTTATCTTTCACTATACAAGGGGTCTCTTTACATTCCCCACATCACTGGATGCAGAGAAATTTCACTGAGGTGGAAAGACCTTGTATTTTAGTTGGATTTATCTCCCATTCTCTCTCACACAAATGCCTTACTAATAAGTCTACAGTCTTTGCTACTTCTTGCTTACTAGGTCCTATCAACATGGTATCATCAATACAATGGGCCAGTGTGATGACTTGTGGGAGGGAAAGATGATCAAGTTCTCTGCAGACACTATTATGACATATGGCTGGAGAGTTGATAGACTCCTGAGGCAGAGCTGTGAAGGTATACTGCTGGCCTTGCCAGCTGAAGGCAAACTCTCTGGTGTTCCTTACTAATAGCAATTGAGAAAAATGTATTTGCCAGATGTTGATTTGCTCAAGCAATGATACCACATCTGGGACTGCAGCTGCAATTGGAGTCACCACTTGGCTATGTTTATGATAATCTGTCACCCTTCAATGTCCATCTGTTTTGTGTACAGGCCAAATACGAGAGTTGAGTGGGGATGCAGTGGGAACCACCACCCCTGTATCCTTCAAATCCTTGATGGTGGCACTAATTTCTGCAACTGCTCCAGGAATCCAGTATTGCTTTGGTTTGCTATTTGGCTAGGTAGGGACAGTTCTAGTGGCTTCCACTTGACCTTTCCAACCATAATAGTACTCACTCCACAAGTCAGGGAACCAAAGAAGGGATTCTGCCAATTACTGAGTATGTCTATTCCAATTATGCATTCTGGAACTGGGGAAATAAACACAGAATGAGTCTGGGATCCACTGGGCCAACTGTGAGACAGACCTGAGCTAAAACTCCATTAATCACCTGACCTCCATAAGCTCCTACTCAGACTGGTGGACCACAGTGATATTTGGGGTATCCTAGAATTGATGTCACTTCTGAGCCAGTGTCTAATGATCAAAATGTGTGATCATTTCCTTTTCTCCAATGCACAGTTACTCTGGTAAAAGGCCGTAGATCTCCTTGGGGAAAGATGGAAGTTTAACAGTATAAATTTTGGGCAGTTTAACAGCATTCTTCCCCAAAGAGACCTGGTCTCCTTCACATTCAAGGGGCCTTGGGTCTGCAAACTGTCTCACATCTGGGATTTGATTAATAGGCCGTGATTCTCTGCATCTGTAATTTGAGTTAGGGTTTCATTCACTAGGCCTAAAATTCTTCTGTTTATACAGATCCAGAAGAAATTTAGTAGACTGCCAGTCTATTTCACTGCTAGGTACCCCATGATGTATTAGCCAATGCCATAACTCTACAGGACTCAGACTATTTTGAGTGCTTTTTTGAATCTGCCTTTCATTGTGGTAGCCATGCTTTTAGGCAATTAACTTTTACCAGACTGACATCCAATCATCCCAATGATGTATAAGGATTCTACATCACAGCCCTTCCTACAGTCATATCTGGACTACAGAGAAGAGCAACCACAGAGCTCTTCAGGGAAGATGGATATAGTCTTACAAATTTTATTCCTCACAGTCCTGGTTAAAGGTGTGTCCTCTGGACATTTCTGGGGTGGGTGGACAGCTCTCAAATGGTAAATCTATTCTGCATTCATATCTCCTTAAGCCTTTGAATTCCCTTTTCTACTGTGGTCCAGGACAAACCAGGCATCTCAATCACAGATATGATAGGCCATCTATTGTTCCATGTTTCAATCAACCACCAAAACAAACTGTTAGAGCCCTTTCTAACCCCTTGAGCTACAGCAACAAATCCAGACCTCCTGCTTAGAGGGGCCATATCAATAAATTCAGCTTGATCCAACTTTATATTCCTTCCTCCATTATCCCATAACCTCAGTATCCACTCCCACACATATCCCCCTGATTTCTATCTATGTAAGTTGGAAAACTCATACAGTTCTTTCTGAGTATATCTTACTTCCTCATGGGTCACACTTTGTATTTCACCTTTGGGGGCTTGTTGTGATTTTAGTCTAATAGATCTCAAAGACAAAGAGGTGGTGGGGGTGTGTAAGGTGAAGGATTAGAAATGCCTTACAAGCTACTGACCTCAGGGCATTCCCTTGCATTTTCTTCTGGTGAGACAAGATTAATCTCTTCATGCAGAAGTTGGAAGGCAGTTTCCTCAGGGCAGACTGGAGGCTTGGCAGTGCATGCTGGAGTTAGCTAGTACTTCCTTCAGAGCTGGGAGGAAGTCCAGAATACCTTGGTCATGCCAGAGGCTGGGCAAGGCAGGCTTCAGTTTGACTGGTGCCCATCTCAGGGCTGGACATTGTTTCATATTCCCTGGGGCAGGCTGGAGGCTGGATGATAAAACTCATGCCATGGACTGATAGCAGCCTCTTCATTATTGGAAAGGGAGCCATCAGTACCCTTGAGTCCTTTAGAGTAGAAAGACAATTGCAAAACTCCCAGAACCACTTCAGACATCCATGTTTAAGACTGTTACTCAAGACCACTCCTGGAACCAGCTGTATTAGCCAGGGTTTTCTAGGGAAACAGAATCAATAAGAGATATCTGTCAATAGTATGCAATTCTATAAGAGTCTCTCACACATCTGAGGGTATTCATAAGTCCAGGTTCACCAGGCAGGCTGCAACCAGGGGCTGTAATGAAAGTCCAGTGAAGGTTCTTGATGAGTTCTAGGAGATATTGGCTGTCCAAAGATGAGCTGGGAAATTCTCTCTCAATGCTGGAATCACGTCCCCTTTTTAAGGCATTCAGTTGATTAGATTAAGCATCACTCATTGCTGATGGCAATCTCCCTCATTGATGTAATTATAACCAGCTATCTATGATTAACCACTGCAGTAAAGTCAATGGTGACTAAAGTCCATAAATGCCCTTGTATTATAGTTAGCCCAGTGTTTCTTGACCAAGAAACTGGGCACAATTACCTGGCTGAGTTGACACAATAGCCTAATGATCATAATGCATAAAGGTAAAAAAAAAAAAATCATAAACTAAGGTGAAACCTCAGAGACTGTGATGATGAAAACTGACTTGGTTCTAGCAGCATTCTAATACAAGTTCTAACATCTGGATTCCCAGAAAGATGAAGAAAAGTCAAAAGCAGTGATATCTTATTTCCTGTTTCAATACCATACAGATTGAACACTGGCAGAAAAATCTTCTTAAAGGGAATATGCCAACTTTTCACACACACAAAAATACACCTACAGCAAATCAGATTTTTCACATGAAGCAGTGGAATAGATTTTAAATAACATCAAAAATGAAAAAACTAGAGTTGAACCAGCAAGATAGCGGCAGAATAAGGAGCTCCTAGAGTCAGTTCCTGCTACAGGGCAGTTAGCAAACACCCAGAGCTCTCTGGAGTTAGCTGAAGCACCTGTTTGGGGGCTCCAGGAGACCAGAAGAGCATCCTGCAATGTCTTTGAAAGAGTGGAAGGAGATTTCCCATCTGCTGAGAAGACTAGTGAGTAGAACACTCCACACCCCGGAGACCAGTGCCCATCCTCCACTGGAGGCACAAGGCGCCTTGGAAGCTGTTCCGTGGATGGAATTGAAAGCTCCATGTCCCCAAAATGGGGGACGAAGAGATAGTTGGGCACCAATTTCAGCTGTTGATGAGGAAACTCAGCAGGCTACAGTATAATCCTAAGAACAGCTAAAGCTCGAGCCTGTCCAAGTCAGAAAGAAGCTGCGAGCTGCCATCTTAACTCTGTGCCTGGCAGTAGGGGAAGCAGGGTGGACTGAAAATCCCAGTGCTGGTGGAGACTGGCTTCTTCCCATCCAGATCATACTACAGGTCTAGCCTAGGCCCCAGTGCCACCACCAGTGGGGAGGAAGATGCAAGGACCTGTGCCAGCCTTTCCAGGACATTACTGGCCAAGCTGTGGACGCCCATAATTATCCTATTTTGGTGGCAGGAGCTGCCCCAGGAGCTGTTCTGGATGGGAATTGGAAGCTCCATTTGCCAGAAACAGGGTAGGAGGACATGGCTGGTTGCTGATTTCAGCTACTGATTGGTAGACTTGGCTGGCTAAGATATAACCCTGGGAGCAGCTGGGTGTGAACCAGACCAAGTCAAAAAGATGCCAGTGCCACCATTTTGACTCTGCCCCCAGCCTGAGAAGCTGGGCTGACTGAAACTTTCAGTGCCAGCAGGAATTAGTTCCTTTCATGCTGATCAACCTGCAGCCCGCCTAGGCTTCAGTCCCACCTCTGGCAGGGAGGAGGCTGAGAAGCCCTGCACCAACCTATATATATATATATATATATAACTGCAGGTGACTTTGGCTGGCATAGGCAGGAAATCAGAAGTCTACCAGGGAAACTGCAGTCATCTTGGACCCACATTGCATAGATTGCTGTGCACACTTGCAGCTCCATTCCTGCCCAGACAGGGGAGAAAGGGATGTGAAGCTTCATCAGTCTCTCTGGGCAAATATAGTCTAGGCCTGCATGTGGATTATTCCACATAGCTGTGATGCTGTCCCTACCCCTGGCAAAAGAGAAAGTTGGAAGAAGCTGCATTGGTCCCTGCTGCAATGAGGGCAGCTTGAGCCTCCACAGTTTATAGCAACAACTACATGCTTAGCTCCTACTGCACAACCAGCAAGAGAGAAATGATAGAAAGTCCTAAACTAAAGAGAAAAACTGCACCCAGAATAAATACACTGTAAGCCAGATGTGAAGACACCAACAAAAAATTACAATTCACACAAAGAAACAGGAAACTATGGCCCTGTTAAAGGAACAAGATATGCCTCCAGATGATGTAAAGGAGGTGAGACAACTAATTATAGATTTCAAACAAATCTCATTAATAAATTCAATGAGATGGCTAAAGAGATTAAGGATATTAAGAAGACACTGGATGAGCACAAAGAAGAATTTGAAAGCATACATAAAAATTGCTATTTTGCTTTATGCAGATCTTATGGGAATGAAAGGTGCAATAAATGAAATTTAAAAAACATTGGAATCATATAATAGCAGATTTGAGGAGGCAGAAGAAGGATTGGTGAGCTTGAAGAAATGGCCTCTGAAAGCGAACATATAAAAGAAGGGATGAAGGAAAGAATGGGAAAAATTGAACAAGGTCTCAGGGAACTAAATGACATCAAAAGACATGCAAACATATGCATCATGGGTGTCCCAGAAGGAGAAGAGAAGGGAAAAGGGGCAGAAGGAATATTTAAATAAATAATGGTAGAAAATTTCCCAACCCTATTGAAGGACATAGATATCCCTGTTCAAGAAGCACAACATACTCCCATCTGAAAAAATCCAAATAGACCAACTCCAAGACACATACTCATCAGAATGCCAAAGGCCAAAGACAAAGAGAGAATTCTGAGAACAGCAAGAGAAAAACAATGCATAACATATAAGGGATATCCAATAAGATTAAGTGGTGATTTCTCACCAGAAACCATGGAGTCAAGAAGACAGTGGTCTGATATATTTAAGATACTACAGGAGAAACACTTCCAGCCAAGAATCCTATATCCAGCAAGACTGTCTTTCAAAAATGAGGATTAAATTAGAATATTCACAAATAAACAGAAACAGAGAATTTCTAAGCAAGAGACCAGAATTTCAGGAAATATAAAGGGTGTGCTAGGACCTGAAAAGAGAAGACAGGAGAGAGGGACCTGGAAGAGAGTCTAGAAATAAATATTATATAAATAAAAGTAGTGAAAAGTGTCAAAAGAGTGGTGAAAATAAAATATGAGATAAAACTCAAATAGTCAGAAATGAACTTAACCAATGATATAAAGTGCTTGTATTCAGAAAACTGCAACTCAGTGTTAAAACAAATCAAAAAAGCCCTAAATAACTGGTGGAGCATTCTTTGCTCATGGATTGGAACACTAAATATAATTAAGATGTCAATTCTACTCAAACTGACATACAGACTTAATGCAGTCCCAATAAATTTTCCACCAGCATTAAAGAAAAATTGAAAACACGATCATTAAATTTATGTGGAAGGGTAAGGAGTCCTGAATAGCCAGAAATATCATAAAAAGGAAAAGTGAACCCTCATCTCCAGACTTTAAATCATAATACCTACCTATAGTGGCAAAAACAACATGGTACTGGCCTAAAGACAGACACAGTAAACCAATGGAACCAAATTTATGGTTCAGAAACAGACCCTCACAGGTATGGTCAAGTGATTTTTGACTAGCCTGTCAAACTCACACAGTTCAGGTAGAACAATCCATTCAATAAATGGTGCTGAAAAAATTGGACATACAGAGCTGAAAGAAAGAAAGAGGACCCCTCTCTCACACCTTATCCAAAAGTTAAGTTAAAATGGATCAAAAAACTAAAAATAAAAGCAAGAACTGTAAAGCTTCTAGAAGAAATTATTGGGAAATATCTCCAAGACCTGGTTGTAGGTAGTGGATTCTTAAAGGAGTTAAGAGAAGGACTGAGTGGATTACTGATGTTTAATGTATATAGATGTTTTAATTAGCTTTACTGTAAAAGTGTGGAAATGTATAGAGTGGATGGTAACACACAGTGTGAGTAACAGCTAGTTTATAAATGGGGATGTGACTGAAAATGGTAGATTAGTTATGTAAATGCCAATTGACAGAATGCTTGAGAATAATCTAGGAACTGGACAGCACGGTAAACCAAGAGGTGGGTGAGAACTGTCATTGATGATACAGATGCAAGAGTGTCCTTTGTTAGCTAAAACAAATATATATCACTACTGCAGGGTGTTGGGAATGTGGAGAAGCATGGGAAAAATACAGCTGGAGGGACCTATGAACTGTGGTTATTAGTAATAATAAAATATTTTTGCATCTATGCGAAAGAAATACTGTGTTGATACTGAGGCAGTATGGAAAATGTGATCCAAATGTACACTATGGACATGGTAAGTAACATGATATCATTTTTTCTGTAGCAAATGACACACCACATTGTGGTGCATTGATGGAGGGAATTCTGCACATGTGCATGATTGTCTTATAAATTTACAACTTCTGTCATAAAATATATATATAAAAAAATAATAATAGGGGGTTGGGGGAAAAACACCAAATGTAAGATAAGGACTATGATTGGTAGTAAGATTTTGACAGTGTTCTTTCATAGTTTGTAACAAATGTCTCATGACAATGCAAGGTGTTGGTGGAGGGTTGATGTATCAGACCCCTGTATGATGTTATGCATGTTTGCTTTATAAGTTCACAACTTTTACTACACACTTAATTGTTTAAGTATGTTCATATATAAATCATATAAAGATAGTAAAATCATCTGTTGGGGGATAAATACTTTGTTTAGTAGTAATATTTTGACAATGTTCTTTAATCATTAGTTAAAAAGGTTTAAAAACAATGCAAGTTATTGGTGGTAGGATGAGATGTTATATATGTCTGATGCTATATATGTTTGTTTTGTAAGTTCACAACTATTATACACTTATTGTTTATGTATGTTTATGTATGAGTAATGTATTTCAATAAATTTTTTTTAAAAAAGTAAAAAACGTTTGAAAGTTTGAAATTCCAATCAACAACCTATTATATGATGAGCTTGGACAGGAAGTAAAACATTCTATGTCTTAATACCTTCTCCAACATACTACATATTATGGCTTCCACCATCCTAGGAATGTTGACAAACTCAAACAATACATCTAAAAACTTAGCAAATATCTTTCCTTTTAGTAAATGAGCAGTTATCACTGATGACAAGATGAGGCTGATTTGTCTTATACTCCTCAAATGTTTCTTTCTTTCTACATGTTCCTGTCCCCAGGTCCATGTTCTTGTTTTATTTTTTCTTGATCTCTCCCAGCAATTGCAAACTAAAAAACCCTCTAGCTGATATCCACACTGACTCAGAGGGATCTTCTTCATTTCAAAGGTGATCTTTAAATTCCACAATTTACAACCACCTGTAATTCCCAGCTGGACAATGAAGTCAAAACACTACAGTTTTAATGCAAGTTTGACCCTCCTTGGCCATCCTGTCAGTGTTCCCTCACACTGTGGGCTGAACTCAAGGAAATGATGCCCAAGAACTTGAACCTGACTTGCACCTTCACCATATTTCCATAGTTTCTATAGTTTTCTGGATTATTAAGTGGATTTATATAGCATTGCACTCTGCATTGGGCCTCTCTGACAGTTTCTCTTAAAAATTTTCACAACCTTGCCATCTGGAAAATTCAACACCTTTTCAGATTAGCCTGGAGTCACCTACTTTTTGAACCTTAATTTTTAAAATCCTCATACAAAGACAATAAATTCTTTCACACACATAATTTATCTTCTGGGGACAATCCCTGTGTGTTGCCTTCATTGAACTCCATGTCTTTACCTTGTAGACTGTGAGGGCTTCAAGGGAGATAGCAATGTTCTACAAAGTTTGCAACTCTTGACATTGTTTACTTCCTGCCTGGTTTATAACAGAAGCTGAATAAATAAATATTGTGTGAATGAATAAAAGCATGCAGATTCACAGATACTGGAAATGACAAGAGGAAAAAATGGGGAAATATTAAAACAAGCATGAAGACGTTCTAGAAAACATGTTTTCCACATCCTGAGATGAGAACCTGTATGTGAGTCAAGATGACATATTGCAAGAATTATAGAACAGAGTAAATAAACTACCATAAGAAATAGAGTGCCTCCACTCATAGTATGAGTAAACGCAAAATCGGTCTTTGAATCTCCATGTTCAGGCATATGTATGTGTGTGCATGTATATCAAAATTATGGAAGCCAATAAAAATTTTTTTTTTAAAGAAAGAAGACCACTATGTACTAATGACAGGAAAGTTCATATAAATGGAGAGACAAATGCAAGAGCAAGGTAGGAGATAGAATGGGCAGCCAGAGTGAGCTGAGGCTACTGCAGACTCAAGGGCTATGGATGAAACAGTTCTTGCTACTCCTGCCTTGTTGTGGTCTCCAAATCACACCCTGATCTACCTGCTGTTCCTGGGGCTTTCACATATTTATCTGGCCACACTGGTTTTATCTGTTCCCATAGCAGATGAAGCAGGTCCCTCTCTCATTTGCCTTTTTTAAAAAGATTTATTTATTTATCTCCCCTTCCCTCTCCCCCCATTGTCCCATTTCTGTGTCCACTCACTGTGTGTTCTTCTGTGTCTGCTTGTATTCTCATCAGATGGCACAGAGGATCTGTGTATTTTTGTTGCATCATCTTGCTGCACTGGTTCTCCATGTGTGTGGCACCACCTCAGGGTGGGCTGCAGTTTCACATGGGGTGGCTCTCCTCCATCATACTCAGGAACACAAACTCCAAAGTAGGACCAACTGACATGGCCCTGAACTCCAGAGCTATGTGCCTTGACTATAGAACCTGTGGATCACTGCAGCCCTCAGGAGAATCAGCACCTGGGTTTCCATCTACCTTGGCTGTCTCTGGTACCCTGCCAAGGCAAGCATAAGCATCACTGCCTGATGACCTCCCAACTCTTTTTTGGAGACTTTTAGCCATATAAACTCACTTGTCCTTTCCATTTCCCCCTTTTTATCCAAAGTCAAAAAGCAGTTTTTAACACCTGATATTACATGTAGGCTGAGATATTCTGCCAGTTTGAGTTGACCTCTTTGTTCATGGTCTTTTTGTAGTTACATCATCATCTGGTGCTTGGTAGTAATCCCTCAGTGCCAGGGAGGCTCATCCCCAGGAGTCATGTCCCATGCTGGGGGGAAGGCAATGCATCTACATGCTGAGTTTGGCTTAGAGAGTGGCCACATCTGAGCAACATGGAGGCTCTCAGGAGGTAACTCTTAGGCACCCCACAGCTATAGGCCTAGTTCATATTTTAGGCACACAGGCTCATAATCAGAGCCATCAGTATCAAGGGATTATCATTGGACCATCCATCTTTATTGGTCTTTGCCATTGCACTAGGGGGATTGTTGTTGTTCCACTGGGGAGTGTGATAGAGCTCCCCTGGTCAGGAATTCAGCACTCTCTCATCTGTTGTTTCCAACTGAAACAACTATAAAAAATATCCAAACCTTTCTATGTACCCTATAAGAACCCCCTCCCAACCATGTGCCCCCCACTCATGACACCCTACACAAGTGCTCCTCCCCTGCCTTAGATGAACCTCTCTGTAGTCTAAAACTTCTTCAAAAAGGAAGCCCAATATATTGCCAGGTTCCATTGATAGAAAAATGGAATATAGTGATGGGTTTAAAGGTTAGATATAGAATATATAGAAATTTAGAAAAATTAAATAAAGGAAAAATAAATTGGGGTATCAAAGAAATGAAAAAATGAAAAAGCTTTGTTTTTGACATTTTGCCTTTCATCACTGCTACAGGTGTTGCCCTGTACATACAATGGCAAGGCAATTTTTTCCATTTCTTTCTCAGTGTCTACCTCCTTTCTTTCTTTCTTTCTTTCTTTTTTTTTTTTTTTCCTGATTATTAAGTTTCTCTTGACACACATTTTAGGTCATAGTAATTCACATATACAATATATGGTACTCCCACGTATCCAACGATCAAACCCTTTGTCCCTTCCCCAACAGTGATCTTTTTACATGTTCATATTATATTTGCTGCAGCTAATGTACAGATATTGAAATGAGAGCTTTCAAACATGGTTCCATGTGGGTTTACACTATGGTTTATATTTTAGACTATACAATTTTCTAAATTTTTAGTTATCTTATGTTTTACATTATGGTTTACATTTTAGCCTATAGATTTTATACATTTTTGGTGTAATTTAACATGACCTATATCCATCATGGCATGATCTTGTGGAACACTTCCATTACCCCACAGTTACACTGATTCCATGTATTCAACACCTCTTTCCCCCTTCCCTCAGGGCCCACCATGACAATCAATCTTCATTACTTGAAGGACCATATTCAGAGATACTTGCAAAAATGTTGAGGACTTGACATACTTCACTGCACTAACCCATTGGGAGCCACCGATTCTCTTGAGATAAAATTCCCTCTGTTTGAGAACATCAGTCCTCCTCAGGATGTGGGTATACCTTCACTCTCATTGTATGGGTCTCTACCCAATTATATAATCCACTATGACAAAATGAGCACTCACACACTCCCCAGAAGCTTGCCCTGTGTCAGATGCACCCCCCCTTAAGCATCTGCAACAGGCAACCTTCCATATTACATTCTCTAAAGAGTTTTCTCTGCACCACAATTTCAACCACATATCTGACAATCTTCCATGATCAAATGTTCCCCTCACCCTCTCCCCAATTTCTTGGGCCATCTGACCCATCCTCCCATCCCTAGCACCCCTAAAGACCATGCAGCCCCACCCAAAGTTATCCCTATGCCACCATTTTGTCCCTTCCCTGTACAAATACTTACCTCCAGCTTATAGATTTCACCCAAGTACCTGTCAGCTCACAACCTTCCTCTACCCTCCAACTATCTTAAAGTTTATCATTGAGTCTCTGGCTCTCTGAGACAGATTGGTTTACTTATTTCATATCAGAGAGGTCGTGTAGTATTTGTCCTTCAATACCTGGGTTGCTTCACTCAACATAAGGTTTTCAAGATTCATCCATGTTATCACATGTGTTTGTACTCTATTTGTTCTTATAGCTGAGTAGTATTCCATTGTATGTATATACTACATTTTACTTATCCATTCATCTGTTGATGGGCATTTAGGTTGATTCCAACTTTTGGCAATAGTGAATAGCGCTGCTATGAACATTGGTGTGCATATGTCAGTTTGTGTCCTTGTCTTCAGATCTTCTGAGTATATACCCAGCAGTGGAATTGCTGGGTCATATGGCAAATCTATAGCTAGTTTTTTGAGAAACTGCCAAACTGTCCTCCAGAATGGCTGGATCCTTTTGCATTCCCACCAGCAGTGGATGAGTGTTCCCGTTCCTCCACATCCTCACCAACAATTGTAGTCTTCTGATTTTTGGATAGCTGTCAATCTTATGGGAGTAAGAGGGTATCTCATTGTTGTTTTGATTTGCATTTCCCTAATAGCTAGGGATTTTGAGCCTTTTTTTCATATGTATTTTAGCCATTTGTATATCATCTTTGGAGAAGTGTCTGTTCAAATCTTTTTCCTATTTTTTAAATGGGCTGTTTGTCTTATTATTTTCAAGATATAGGAGTTCTTTATATATGCAAGATATAAGTCTCCTATCAGATATGTGGTTACCAAACATTTCTCCCACTGTGTAAGCTCTCTTTTCATTTTCCTGACAAACTCCTTTGAGGTGCAGAAGGTTTTAATTTTGAGGAAGTCCCATTTATCTATTTGTTCTTTTGCTACTCGTGCTTTTAGTGTGAAATTCAGGAAGCCATTTCCTACTACAAGGTCCTGTAGATGCTTCCCTACTTTGCTTTCCAAGATCTTTATGGTCTTGGGTCTTATATTAAGGTATTTGATCCATCTTGAGTTGATTTTTGTATAAGATGTAAGTTGGTAATCCTCTTTCATTCTTTCACATATGGATATCCAGTTCTCCAGGCACCATTTGTTGAAAAGGCTATTCTCTCTCAGTTGAGAGGGTTTGGTGGCCTTGTCAAATACCGTATGGCTGTATATATGAGGATCTATATCAGATCAATTTGGTTCCATTGGTCAATATGTCTATCCTTGTGCCAATATCATGATGTTTTCACTACTGTAGCTTTGTAATATGTTTTTAAGCCAGGTAGTGTGATTCCTCCAATTTCATTTTTCTTTTTCAATATGTCTTTGGTTATTCGGGGCCTCTTTCCTTTCCAAATAAATTTCACATTTAGTTTCTCTAATTCCTTAAAGAATGATGTGTGATTTTTATTGGGATTGCATTGAATGTGTAGATCAGTTTTGGTAGGATAGACATCTTAATAATATTTAGTCTTCCTATCCATGAACAGGGAATATTCTTCCATTTATTTAGGTCTTCTTTGATTTCCTTGAACCGTGTTGTGTAGTTTTCTGTGTTTAAGTCTTTTACCATTCAGTTAAATTTATTCCTATGTATTTGATATTTTTATTTACTATTATGAATAGTATCCGATTCCTGATTTCCTCCTCAGATTGCTCATTATTGGTGTACAGAAATGTTACTATTTTTGTGCATTTATCTTGTAACCTGTGAATTTACTGAACTCATAAGTACTAGAAGCTTTGTTGTAGACTTCTTGGGGTTTTCTATGTATAGGATGATATCATCTGCAAATAGTGAAATTTTGACTTCTTCCTTTCCAATTTGGGTGCCTTTTATGTCTGATTCTTGCCTCAGTGCTCGAGCAAGTACTTCTAAGACTATGTTAAATTGGAGAGGTGATAGTGGGCATCCTTGTCTCATTCCTGATCTTAGAGGGAAAGATTTTAGGATTTCACCATTGTAAATGATGTTAGCTATGGGTTTTTCATATATACTCTTTATCATGTTCAGAAAACTTCCTTGTATTCTGATCTTTTGCAGTGTTTTTATCAAAAAAGGGTGCTGTGTTTTGTCAAATGCTTTTTCTGCATCTGTAGACATAATCATGTGATTTTTTCCCCTTCAATCTGTTTATGTGGTGTATTACATTAATTGATTTTCTTATGTTGAACCTCCTTGCATACCAGGAATGAACCCCACTTTGTCATGGTGTGTAATTTGTTTAATGTGTTGTTGAATATGATTAGCAAGTATTTTGTTGAGGATTTTCACATCAAGGTTTATTAGAGAGATTGGTCTGTATTTTGCTTTCTTGTGATGTCTTTCTTTGGCTTTAGTACTAGAGTAATGTTGGCATCATAGAATGAGTTAGGCAATGTTCCTTCTGTTTCAATTTTTTGGAAGAGTTTAAGCAAGATTGGTGCTAGTTCTTTCTGGAATGTTTTGTAGAATTCACCTCAGAAGCCATCTGGCCCAGCTCTCTTTTTAGTTGGGAGGTTTTTAATGACTGATTCTATCTCTTTACTTGTGATTGGTTTGTTGAAATCATCAACTTCTTCTTCTGTCAATGTAGGTTGCTTATGTGTTTCTAGGAATTTGTCCATTTCCTCTAAATTGTTTTTTTTGTTGGAATATAGTTTTTCAAAGTATCTTCTTATGATAGTCTTTAGTTCTATGGGGTCAGTGGTGATATCTCCTTTCTCATTTCTTATATTTGCATCTTCTCTCTTTTTTTCTTTGTTAATCTAGCTAAGGGTTTGTCAATTTTATTGATTTTCTCAAAGAACCAACTCTTGGTTTTTTTATTTTTTCAAGTGTTTTCTTATTTTCTATTTCATTTAGTTCTGCTCTGATCTTTTTTACTTCTTTCTTTCTTCTTCCTTTGGGGTTAGTTTGTTGTTGTTTTTTACTAATTCTTCCAAATGTGCAGTTAGTTCTTCAATTTTTCTTTTTTTTTAATGTATGAATTGATGGCTATAAATTTCCCTCTCAGAACTGCTTTTGCTGCATCCCATAAGTTTGGATATGTTGTGTTATCATTTTCATTAATTTCAAGGTATTTATTAATTTCTTTGAAGATTTCCTCCTTGACCCACTGTTTTTCTAAGAGTTGTGTTGTTTAACTTCCAAATCTTGGTGCCAAATCTGGGTCTCTGGCCCTTGCAGATTTCAAGCTTCATTCCACTGTGGTCAGAGAAATTATTTTGTATGATTTCTATCTTTCTGAATTCATTGAGACTTTTTTTTTTGTGGCCTAGCATGTTGTCTATCTTGGAGAATGATCCGTGTACACCTGAGAAGAATGTATATCCTGCTGTATTAGGGTGTAATGTTCAGTATATGTCTATTTGGTCCAGCTCCTTTAATATATTGTTCAAAGTCTTTGTTTCTTTAGTGATTCTCTTTTGAGATGTTCTGTCCAAAATTGATAGTGATGTATTAAAGTTCCCCACTATAATTGTAGAGGCATCTATTCCTTCACTTAACTTTTCCAGTGTTTGCCTCATGTATTTGGAGGCACTCTTGTTAGGAGCATAATTGTTTATGATTGTTCTTTCTTCTTGAAAGATTATCCCTTTCACTAATATGTAGTGTCCATCTTAGTCTCTCACAACTGTTTTGCATTTCAAGTCTATTTTGTCTGATATTAACGTAACCAGTCCTACCCTTTTTTGGTTATTGTTTGCTTGTAAGATTGTTTTCCAGCCATTCACTTTCAATTTCCTTGAATCCCTGGGTCTAAGATGTGTTTCTTGCAGACAGCATATAGGTGGCTCATATTTCCTTATCCAATCTCCCAGTCTGAGTCTCTTGACAGGTGAGTTAACCCATTGACATTCAGTGTTATTACTTTCAAGGAATTTATATTATTATTAGCCATATTTTCTTTGGATTTGTGTTTGTCATGCTCTGTTTGATTTTCTTTTTTTGTTTTTGTCATTTTAGTTGCTCTTACACTCTCCTACAACTCTGTCTCTCTTGTTTTTTTTCTTTCTTCCTGCAGAACTCCCTTTAGTATTTCTTGAAGGGCAGGATTCTTGTTGGCATACTCTCTTAGTTTCTGTTTATATGTGAATATTTTGAACTCTCCATCATTTTTGAATGCTAACTTTGCTGGATAGAGTATTCTCGGTTGGAAATTTTTTTCTTTTAGTACCTTGACTATGTCATACCACTGTTTTCTTGCCTCCATGGTTTCAGATGAGATATCAACACTTAATCTCATGGAGCCTCCCTTGTATGTGATGGTTTTCTTTTCTCTTGCTGCTTTTAGTATTTTCTCTTTGTGTTGTGCATTGGATAACTTGACAAGTATATGTCTTGGGATAGGCCTGTTGTGATTTATGCTGTTTGGGGTGTGTTGTGCTTCCTGGACATGTACATCCATCTCCCTCAATAGGTTTGGGAAGTTTTCAGCCATTATTTTCTCCAACTCCTCTTCTGTCCCCTTTCCCTTCTCTTCTCCTTCTGGGATGCCTATAATATGCATATTTGTGTGTTTTGCATTGTCATTCAGGTCCCTAAGCCCCTGATGGATTTTTTAAAATCTTTTTATCGATCAGTTCTACTATCTGTTTGATTTCAGATGTACTGTCTTCCACATCACTTAATCTCTCCTCTGCCTCTTTGAGTCTGCTGTTATTTCCTGAGAGTGTATTTTTGATTTCTTGAATTGTGCTGTTCATCCCCATCATATCCATTATATTTTTGTGTGTGATTGCAATTTCTTCTGTATTCTCTCCAATTGTTTTCTTCATATTCTTAATCTCTTCCTTCACCTCATCAAATTGGTCCCTAATATGTGACTTGAGATCTTTAATTACTTGTTTGATGTTCTGATCTTCTTCCTGGTTTTTAGTTTGTTCATTGGATTGGGGTGTGTTTTCCTGATTATTGGTTTGGTTTGTAGTTTTTTGTTGCTGTCTAGTCATCATTTTATCTTGATGGGTTTAGTCAGTTGCTTAGCTTCTTTGCCTACTTTGTAGTTTAATTAGTTGTTTTTGCATGTGTGTTAAGTCTTCTCTTTGTCACTTTGTTCTTATTCTATTAGCTTGTTGTTGGCTAAGTTCACTTGAAGGAAAATATTAGGGCCAGAGAAAGCAAAAGGGGTAAGGAAAGAAAATGAATAATAGTAGTACTGATAGTAAATATTAATAGAGGAACCATGTGAGATATAGGAGAATGGATATTAGACTCATGTAAGGTATGTAGATTTATAACAGTAAGAAATGTAGAGTTCATAAAAATCTGAATATGGGGAGGAATACAGTGTGAGTTAAAAGGCCTGTGTGTTCAGGAGAGAGGGAAAGAGAAAAGAGAGGACAATAATATAAAGAGTGAATATAAGGCAGAAAACAGAACAAAGGTATCAGTAATAAAAAGTAAAAAAAAATTGGGGGACAAACAAAGAGAGGTGTAATGTAAGAGAAACAATCAATGATGGAGAATAGAAAGATGTAGAGGAAAGGGAATAGTGTTGGTGGCCAAAATCAATACACACAGAAAAGAGTAAATGGAGGATGATGAAATCCAGCAAATGTGAAGCACTCACTGTAGCACCTAATGTAAGAAGAATAAGAAAGGAGAGAAAGAAAGAAAAAGAAAAAAAGGGGGACAAAAGGGAGTGGGAAGGTAAGCAAGAAAAAGAAAAAGAGAAAGAAAGAAAAAGAAAGAAAAAAGGGCTTGGGGGGATAAAGAGGAAGGAAAAACAAGGAAAAACCAACCAAATACTAGGGAAAGTGTCAAGCAAGGAATCCTGTTTGTAGTTAAATAAAATGCTTAGTGATCTGATGTTCCCCCTTTTCTCCCTTCCTCACTTCCCTCTCTCTCAAGCAGCAGGAAAGCTGCCCTAGAGGTCCGGTAGAAGGTTCAAGTGGGTCCTTGTTGAATCAGCTCTGCACAGAAAGCAATGACTCTTAATTTCCAGAGAGAGAGCACCCACACCTTTCCAGGAACCCTAAGTATGCTATTGGAGGCTTCGAAAGCAGTTCCTACAGTCCCTCTCCTTTAGGTGTGTTATGAAAGGTTTTGTTGATTTTCTGACTCCACCTTCTCCCAGGCTAAATTTCCTATCCCAGGGTATTTAGATGAATCAGGCTTTCTCAGCAGATTCACCACTCCTCTCTTCCCAGACTCTCCCCAAGCCAGCCGGTATGCTCCTCCAAGCACAGTAAAAGAAAAAAAGAAAAGAAAAAAAAAGGGGGGGGGTGAACACCAGAAAATCAAACCCACACTAGCCAGGCCCCCCTGCAGCACCTCCCACTGAATCCCTCCCACCCACGGAGTCAGTCCAAAACTGGAGGGCTAAGGCAATCCCGGACCTCTGGGAGCACTGGACTTGGAAAAGGGAAGTCTGGGACTCTGCAGACCCAGGGCACATAAGTCCGTGGAACATGGGTTATGGGGACTCAGGAGACATGGACCTGGAGGCCATGCACCCAGGGACCATGGGGCCTAGGAACACCACCGCACAACTGACAGTTTTCAGGAAATACCGCAGCTGCCAGCCCCAGGGGAAAGGGTCCTGCCAGCCCACAGCTTCCAACCTCTGTACTTGTAAGCTACAATTCTACCTTTAGCAAGCACCATTTCCACTACTCTCTCTCCAAATCAATGCCCACACACCCTCCACCTTGCAAGCCCCCAAGACAGCCCACTCCAGCAAGACTCCAACCCCACTCAGCCACCTCTTTGCAGGAGAGACATAAGGTGCACTCATTCAGACGCCATCTTGCCCTGCCTCATTGTGTAATTTAAAGAATGCCATCTGAATGATAGCAACATATGTTGCAACTTTTAGATATAGATTAAATCACAAAAGGGAAAAAGTTATATAAGGAAAACGTGTGAAAACAACAAGTCAGTAATTACGAAAGATGATTCATAAACTCAAAAGATACAGAAGAAACTTCTCAGTTTTAAAAGCCATAGGGGGGAAGTGGGGCAAGATGACATCTGATTGAGTGCACACTGATCATTTCCTGCAAAAAAAAAAAGAGCTGAGTGGGGACAGAATCCTGCCTGAGTGAGCTGTTTTGGGAATTCACAAAGTGGGAGGTTTCTGGACATTGATCTGGAGAGAACACGACAAAATGAGTGCTTGCTCAAGGTAAAATCATGGGTTTCTGGCACTTGTGCCTGAAGCTATGGGAAGGCTAAACCCTTTCCCTAGGGCTGATGGCTGCAGCATTCCCTGAACACTGCTGGTCATGCGGTAGCATTCCTGAGCCCCTTGTTCCCAAAACCCACAATCCCTGAACCCACATTCCCTGAACCCAGCATTCCATGAACACTGTTTCCCATACCCCATGTTCCCTGAACCCACATTCCCTGACCCGTATTCCCTGAACCCAGTGCTCCCTGAACCCTGGCATTCCCCTAGCCTGCTTGCTCAGAAAAACTCTGAGAGTGGGAGGGTTCTGGTGAGGGGTGCAGAGGGGTTCAAGGAATGCAGGTTCAGTTGTCTGGTCCCCCCTTTTTTGAGCTTAGAGGAGCATGCCAGCTGGCTTGGGGAGAGGCTAGGAAGAGAGGAGAGGGGAATCTGCTGAGGTAGCTCAATTTACCTAAATGCCCTGGGATAGGGAAAATTGTCTGGGAGGAGGAGTCAGGAAGTTACTTCTATGCAACACTCTTAAGGGAGGGGTACAGTAGAACATGTTTGGTAGGTTTCCAATAGTATTTTTAGGGTTCCCAGCAAGGTATGAGCGCTAGCTCTCAAAAAGACTGAGCATCATCATTTTCTATGGTGAGCTGATTCACAACGGTCCCATTTGAATCTTGGAAGGGAGCTCTCAAGCAGGCTCTCAAGCAGACCTGGGAGTGAGAGAAGTGAGAAAGGGAGAAAGGGAAAAGGACAGATTTCTAAGCAGTTTATTCAATTGCAAAGAGCATCCTTTGCTTTGAGGGCTTGCCTGGTTTTTATTCTTTGGTTTGTTTTCTTGTCTTTCCTTCCTCTTTATCCCCCCACTGCCCTTTTTTTTTCTTTTCTTTTTCTTTTTTTCTATTAGGTGTTGCAGGCAGTGTTTATTGTTTGCTATGCTTCTTCATCCTTGATTTCCTCTTTTATCTGTGTACTGATTTTGGCTACCAATGCTATCCCCTTCCCTTTACATCTTTCTAATTTCCAACTTTGTTGTTGCTCTTACATTTCACCTCTTTGTTTAGTTCTCAGTTTTTCTGGCTTTTTATTTTTAATACCTCTATTTTGTTTAGTTTTATTCACTTTTATGTTATTGTCCTTTCACTTCTCATTCCCTCTCTCCTGATCACACTGGCCTTTTTTTAAATTTTATTTTATTTACTTTGTAATAATATTACATTAAAAAATATATATATATATGAGGTCCCATTGAACTCTACCTCCCCCACCCCACCTCTCCCCCCCCTCAGCAACACTCCCTCCCATCATCATGACACAGCCATTGCATTTGGCAAGTATATCTCTGGGCACCCCCGCACCCCATGGTCAACGGTTCACACCATGGCCCACACTCTCCCCCATTCCATCCAGTGGGCCCTGTGAGGATTTACAATGTCCAGTGATTGCCCCTGAAGCACCATCCAGGGCAGCTCCATGTCCCAAAGATGCCTCCACCTCTCATCTCTTCCTGCCTTTCCCCATACCCATCAGCCATCATGTCCACTTTACACTGGCCTTTTAATTCATACTATATTGTACTCCATATTCAGTTTCCTATCTCATTGTAGGTATTCCAATTTTTTATTGTTATAACTCTACATAGCTTACATGAGTTTAATATTCATTTACCTAGGTATTACATGATTCTTCTGTTGACTTTACTATCAATACCACTATTACACTTTTCCTTTTCTTACCTCTTTTGTTTTCCCTGGCCAGAGAACCAGATTAGGCACAAAGATATGAAAGTTAAGCAACATACACTTAGACATACAGTGGGTCAAGGAGGAAATCTCAAAAGATATTAGTAACTACCATGAAACCAAGGAAAATGACAACGCAGCATATCAAAACATGGGATGCAGCTAAAGGTGTATTGAGAGGAAAACTCATGTCCATAAATTCATTCATTAAAAAAGAAGAAAGAGCTAAAATGAAAGACTTAACTATACCCACTTGGAGGAATTAGTAAAAATAAAATAAAACAACTAACCCCAAAGGAATAAGAAAGAGAGATATAACAAAGATCAGGGCAAAACTAAATTAAATAGGAAATAACTAAAAAAAATAAAACAAAATGCTGGTTCTTTGAGAAGATCATTAAAATCAACGAACCCTTAGCTAGAGTAACAAAGAAAAAAAAAGAAAGAAGTAATACAGAAAATAAGAAATGACAAAGAGGATATCACAATGTCCCCACAGAAATAAAGACTATCATAAGAGGATACTTTGATATGGGGACCTCATATTTTTTGAATGTAATATTAAAAAAATAAAGACAAAAGATAAAAGTAGAACGCTAGAAAAAAAATAAGAGGATACTTTGAAAAACTGTAAGCCACAAAAAGGAAAATTTAGAGGAAATGGACAAATTCCTAGAAATACATAAGGAGACTAAATTGATGAAAGATGAAATTGATTATCTCATCAAACTAACCACAATAGAAGAAACAGAATCAGTTATTAAAAACCTCCCAACTATGAAAAGTCATGGGTCTGATGGCTTCACAGCTGAATTCTACCAAACATTCCAGAAGGAACTAATACCAATCTCACTTGAAATCTTCCAAAAAATTAAAATTGAAGGAACATTGCCTAACTCTTTCTATGATGCCAACATTACCCTAATACCAAAGCCAAACAAAGACACCACAAGAAAGGAAAATTACAGACCAATCTCTCTAATGAACCTAGATGCTAAAATCCTCAAGAAAATACTTGCTAATCATATTGAACAACACATCAAATGAATTATACACCATGACAAAGTGTGTTTCATCCTTGGTATACAACAATGGTTCAACATAACAAAATAAGTCAATGTAATAGACCACATAAATAGATCAAAGGAAAAATCACATGATCATATCTATAGACACAGAAAAAGCATTTGAAAGAATACAAGACCCTTTCTTGATAAAAACACTACAAAAGATAAGAAAAGAAGGAAATTTTCTGAACATGATAAATGGTATATATGAAAAACACATGGCTCTTTTCATTTACACTAGTGAAATCCTAAAATCTTTCCCTCCAAGATCAGGAACAAGATAAGGATGCCCACTATCACCCCTCCTATATAACATTGTGTTAGAAGTACTTGCTTGAGCACTGAGGCAAGTACCAGATATAGAAGACATCCAAATTGGAAAAGAAGTCAAAATTTCACTATTTGCAGATGACATAATCCTATACATGGACAGTCCTGAGAAATCTATAACAAAGTTTCTAGAACCTATAAATGAGATCAGTAAAGTCACAGGTGATAAGGTCAATGCCCAAAAATCAGTAGTATTTCTGTACACCAATAATGAGCAATCCAAAGAGGAAATCAAGAAACAATACCATTTACAATAGTGAATGAAAAAATAAAATACCTAGGAATAAATTTAAATAAAGATGTAAAAGACTTATACACAGAAAACTACACAACATTGTTCAAGGAAGTCAAAGAAGACTTAAATAAATGGAAGAATATTCCCTGTTCATGGATAAGAAGACTAAATATCATTAAGATTTCTATCCTACCCAAACTGATCTACAGATTTATTGCAGTCCAAATAAAAATCAACACAGCATTTTTTAATGAACTAGAAAAACTGACTATGAAATTTATTTGGAAAGGAAAGAGGCCCCAGATAGTCAAAGACATATTGAAAATGAAAAATGAAATTGGAGGAATCACAGTACTTGACTTTAAAGCATACTGCAAAGTTAAGGTGGTCAAAACAAGATGGTATTGGCAAAAGGATAGACATACTGACTAATGGAGCCAAATTGAGAGTTCTCATCTAGATCCTTACATATATAGTCATCTAATATTTGACAAGGCCACCAAGCCCACTCAACTGGGAGAGAATGGCCTCCTCATCAAATGGTGCTTGGAGAGCTAGATATCCACATGCAAAAGAATGGAAGAGGATTACTATCTCGCACCTTAAACAAAAATCAATTCAAAATGGATCAAAGACATAAATATAAGAGACTAGACCATAAAGACCTTGGAAAAAGTGTACAGAAGCATCTACAGGAACCTTTAATAGGAAATGGCTTCATGAACTTCACACCCAAAGCACGAGCAACCAAAGAAAAAATTGATAAAGGGGCTTTTTCAAAATTAAAGCCTTTTGCACCTCAAAGGAATTTATCAAGAAAGTGAAAAGACAGTCTATCTAATGGGAGAAAGTATTTGGTAACCATATACTGATAGGAGACTAATATCCAACATATATGAAGAAATCATATCTCAAAAATAAAAAGACAACCCATTCAAAAATGGGCAAGAGATTTGAACAGATGTTTCTCCAAATTAGAAATACAAATGGCTAAAAAGCACATGAAAAGATGCTTAACATCACTAGCTATTAGGAAAATGTAAATCAAAACTACAATGAGATGTATCTTACACCCATTAGACTATGGCTGTTAAAAAAACAGAGGACTGCAAGTCATGGCGAGGATTGGAGGAACAGGAAACCTTCCCACTGCTGGTGGAAATGCAGAAGTATCCAACCATTCTAGAAAACAGTTTGGTTGTTCCACAAATACAACCTATAGATTTGCCAGATGACCCAGCTATTCTACAGTTGGGTTATACCCAGAAGAACTGAACACAATGACACATACTGATATACGCACACCAATGTTCATAGTGGCATTATTCATAATTGCCAAAAGTTGGAATCAATCCAAATGCCCATCAACAGATGAGTGCATAAACAAAATGGGGTGTATGCATACAATGGAATACTACTCAGCTGTAAGAGGGAATACAGTACTAACACATGGGATAACATGTATGAATCTTGAGGACCTTATGTTGAGTGAAGCAAGCCAGGCATTGGAGGACAAATGCTACATAACCTCTCTCATATGAATTAAGCAAATCAAGCTGTTTCAGAACTATAGACTGCATGATAGGCTTACAGAAAATTGGGGGGAAGAGGAAGGTTGTGAGCTGACACCTACATGGATGAAATCGATGATAAAGTGGAGGTAAGTAGTTGTGCAAGGAAGGGATAAGATTGGGGCATAGGGATACCACTTGTTGGAACTTTGCAGGCTTGAGGGGGGCTAGATTTGGGAGGTTGGGTTAGACAGTCCATGGAATTGGAGTTGTTTGGGGGGAGGAGGTAAACATGGGAGATTGTCAGGTATGTGATTGAAACTATAATGTTGAGAAAACTCTGTAGAAAATATAATAAGTGTTACTTGTTTCAGACATGTGATGCAGGGCATCTTGCACAGGGTGTTCCTAGAGAAGATCTCTAGGGAGTGTGTGACTGCTCATCTTGTCATAGGGTGTTATATCATTGGGTGAAGACCCATACAATGAGCAGAAAGGTGTTGTACTCCCATCCTGAGGAGGCCTGATGTTCTCAAACAGAGGGAAGGGTGTCTCTTGAGAAAACTGGTGTCTACCAATTGGGGAGGACAGTCTAGCATGTCAAGTCCTCAGCATTGTTGCAAATATCTATGAATCTTTTTCTTCAAGCAGTGAAGCTTGATTGTCACTTTGGGGCCCAAATGAAGGGAGAGAGAGTAATAGAATAGATGGAAGAGGGGGTCACTGGGGACAATGGATGTGTTCCACAAGATCATGCAATGATGGATATAGGCCATGTTAAATTACACCAAAAATTTGTAAAAGTGCATAGTCTAAAATGTAAACCATAGTGTAATTAAAAATATAGAAAAGTGTACAGTCTAAAATATAAATGACAATGTAAACTAAAATGGAACCACGGGTGGTAGCTATGCTTCAATATAGGAACACTAGCTGTAGCAAGAATAACATCCACATGTATAATGATCATTGCTGTGAAGGGGGAAAAGGGTTTGATGTTGGGTATTTGGGAGTCCCCTATATTGTGTAAGTGACTTTACCATGATCTAAAAGTCTTTGAAGACACTGAGGAAGGAATGGAAGAGATTGCCTTGCCACTGTACATACAATACAGGGCAACACCTATTACAGTGATGAAAGGCAAAATGTCAAAAACAAAACTTTATGATATTTTTCATTTTTAATACTCCAATTTATTTTTTACTTTATTTTAGTTTTTCTAAATTAGTGTGTATTCTATTTATAATCTTTAAACCTATCATTATTATTTCATTTTGACAGTAAATGAATTTGGTAATATATTAGGCTTCATTTTTTAAGAAGTTTTGGATCACAGAGGGGTTCAACTATGGCAGGGGAGGAGCCCTGGTATGGAGTGTCTTTGATGGGGGACACTTAGTAGGGAGGGAATTCTCCAGGGCATACATATAGGGTATGCAAAAATGTTTAGATATCGGTTGGGTATTGTCATTGTAGTTGGAGTTACACAGGACAAGTGAGGGAGTGCTGAGTTCCTATCTGGGGGAGCTCTGTCACATTCCCAATGGGAAAGCAACAATCCCCCAAGTGCAAGGGCAAAGACCAGTGAAGAAGGATGGTCCAATGATGGACCATTGATACTGATGATTATGCTTAGGAGCCTGAGTACTGGAAATTTCAACTAGGCCTAGAGCTGCAGGGTTCCTAAGAGTTACTTCCTGAGAGACTCCATGTTGCTAAAATGTGGCCTTTCTCTAAGCCAGACTCAGTATGTGAATGTATTACCTTCCCCCCAGCATGGGACAGGACTACCAAGGAAGACCCTCCTTGGTGCTAAGGGATCACAACCAATCACCAGCTGGTGATGCAATTAGAAAAAGACCTTTAATAAAAGAGGGAAATTGTAAAGACAAATGAGTTTATATTGCTAAGAGACCTCAAAATCAGTTGGGAGGTCATTAGAGGGATCACACTTACACATGTCTCAGTAGGATCCCAGAGACAGCCAAAGTAGATTCAACCCCAGGTCCTGGTGCTCCTGAGGGCTATGGAGAAACATAGGCTCTATGGTGATGGCAGATGGCTCTGGAGTTCAGTGCCTTTCCAGTGGGCCCTACTTTGGAATTTGTGCTCCTGAGTGTGATGGAGTTGGACTCAGATGTGACCTTTCTACACATCCCTCTTCTGTCACTTTTACTGAACTTATGATTGCACTGGGATTGGTGTATACTCAGGAGACTTGAATCTCTGGACTGGCCATGTTCCAGCTGGGCATTGAGCCTCAGCAGAGTTGCAACACCTACTCTTTGGTTCATTCGACTTACACAGGTCATCTAACAGGGAGGTGAAGACGGTTAAGCAACACACCAGGGAACTGAGAGTGTCTAAAACTGCAAGCAGGAGAATATCATCAATCAGCCATGTGGAATCTAAGCCCCCTCTCAATTTAGAGGTGGGGTGGACATCACCATCCCAGGGTCCACCTGATAGAGGAATAAAATATGGATTAGAATGGATTTACTGGTATTCTACCATAGAACTATTGTGACTCTAGCAATGGAAGAAATTGTATCATTGATGAGGAGACAGTAGCCACAGGAGTTGCTGAGGGCAGGGAGAGGGAAGAAGAGGTGTGATGTGGGGGCATTTTGGAGACTTGGAGTTGTTCTGAATGATATTGCAGGGACAGATGCAAGACATTATATGTCCTGCCATAATCCACTGAAAGGATTGGGGGAGAATGTAAACTACAATGTAAACTCTAATCCATGTGGAGTAGCAGTGCTCCAAAATGTATTCACCAAATGAAATGAATGTGCCACAATGGTGCAAGAGGTTGTGGATGTGGGAGGAATGGCGGTGGGGTGCAGTATGGGGCATATGGGAACCCCTTATATATATATATATATATATATATATATATATATATATATTTTTTTAAAAGATTTATTTATTTATTTGATTCCCCCCCTCCCCCGGTTGTCTGTTCTCTGTGTCTATTTGCTGCGTCTTGTTTCTTTGTCCACTTCTGTTGTCGTCAGCGGCACAGGAAGTGTGGGTGGCACCATTCCTGGGCAGGCTGCACTTTCTTTCATGCTGGGCGGCTCTCCTTACGGGTACACTCCTTGTGTGTGGGGCTCCCCTACATGGGGGACACCCCTGTGTGGCGCGGCACTCCTTGCACACATGGGCCAGCTCCACACGGGTCAAGGAGGCCCGGGGTTTGAACCGCGGACCTCCCATGTGGTAGATGGACGCCCTAACCACTGGGCCAAGTCCGTTTCCCTATATTTTTTAATGTAACATTTTTTGTGGTCTATGTATCTTTTACAAAAAAGACAATTAAATAAAAATTTAAAAAAAAATTTTTAAGCCAAGAGGGATACATAATATATAATACTGTTGGACTTTTCTCATTTAAACCTTCAAATGCTTCCCAAATATCTCCAGAGACATAAAAGAAGCAATGACAACTAGCAAAACTGGTGAAAAAATCTGCAATTCTAAATTTCAAGGAATTCAATAATATGAATAAAAATCCTGAGGGAGCAGGATACAAAGTCCAGACTTGAAGAATTTTCAATAGAGAAGGTAAATGGGTAGTGAACCTCCATTAATTTAATTCTATCAATAAGGAAATAATTGCTAAGTAAATGATGTAGTATACCTCTTTCCTTATTAAGCAAAAGTAAATTTCCTTTCAATACCTTACTGACAGTTTGTGTACCATGAACTACTGTTGCAAGGTAATATCTACCCTCATTGAATTGATAAATATAAAGAAATATAACTCATATTTTTAAAAATACAAAATACAATGCACTCACTTCACTACACATTCCTGCACTGTTAAAATCTTATTTTCCCTTTCTCTCCTTAACATCAAAGGTCCTTGGAGAGAGATTCCTGGAACTACCTTATTTCCTCTTTCAAATTGGACTCCCATTCTCAACGCTTAATTGTCAACAAGGAACTGATATTCAATGGGCACTTATTTTTTAACTTCATAAAAATTATTCAGTCATTAATTAAGCAAATGTAATACAAGCATGAAGGTATTTGGCTTAGTCTAAGCTGGCTTGCTTCTTAGGTAAGAGCTCCCAGCTTTTGTTCACTCTGACCCCTTCCTAAAACACCTCTCTGACTCACCTGGATGGGATCTTTAAGAGGAAAGTCTCTGTGTGTAAGTCTGAATTCTTCTCTGAGAGTTTGATGATGATGTCTAGAGCTCTATCCCCTGGCATTTGTTCTCTAGGCCAAACACAGACTCAAAAAGGAAAAAACATGATCTGGACTGGCCCAAGGTCTCGCAAGCTAATAAGACTTCTCTATATTTACTAATGAGAGCATTTTCTTTTTACTTTCACTCATTAGCCATCATTTCCCTATGGAACATTGATCTGAACAGAAAATATATTTTTGGGGGGCTGTTTCTCTGTTTTCAGGAGACAAGACTGTAAGTCAGATGTATCCAGTTTTTCTTATCTCCCTTCCATGAACTCTCCTGCCTTCCTAGCAACATACCACAAGCAATAACTTAACTTTCACTTAAAAGTTGAATACTCAGGGACAATGCGGACTAGATTGCTATCATCTCCAAAGCACAGACATGAGGAGATGATACAGTCTTGGTTTCATCTTCAGAACTTGCTATTATTCTCTTGAATAAATTGGAAAACAAGTTCATTGTGTATAAAACCAAGGGCATTGCATCATTTACCTTGATGGTGCTTTGCAAAAACAACTAGGATATCAAGCTTGCAAAATAAATCTGGACCTGTCATTTATTCCCTCTCTTATCAAAGCCTTTCTATAAATTATAAAAATATATCTAGATCTTTTTATGCCCCATGGATCTGCCTAGCACATTTTAGGGATGCTTCAATCAAATCCACTCATGTTTTAAATTATGCTCAATTTAATTATTTAATATATCTATTAATATTTCTAGTGACAAACTATAAAAAGAAATGTAAACTTTAATATATTTTAAGTTTTTGTTTTAATATCATAAATGCAACTGACATTTCCCTTTTTAACCCTGTTCAAGTACACATTTCACTGGTAATAATTAAATTCACTATATTGAACTATCTTCACCAACATTCTTACTCAAATGTTTCCATCACCTCAAGAGAAACTCTGCACCCATTTAGAATTCTTAAAACCAGGATCTTCCAATCCCTGGAATCCTGTAATTTACTATGTACCTTTATGAATTGGATTTTTCTAGGTATTTCATATAAGCAGCACCACACAATGTTTGGCTTTTATATATGGCAAAATTCACTCAGTGTGATGTCTCCAAAGGTTATACATATTGTAGCATATATCACAACCTCATTCTTTTTCATGGTTAAGTAGCATTCCATAAAATGAAAATATCACATTTTATTTATCCTTTCATTCATGGATGGACACCTGGATTCCTTACACCCTTTGGCTATTGTGAATATTGGTGCTGTGAATGTTGTACAAATATGTGTTCAGTCTTTCAGCAATTGTGAATAATGACAGTATGAACATCAGTGTGCAAATATCTGTTTGAGTCCCTGCTTTCAATTATTTTTGGTATATACCTAGTAGCAGGAACGCAGTTCTTATGGTAATTCTATACTTAGCTTTCTGAGGAACTGCCAAACTGTCTTCCACAGCTGCTCCACAATTTTACATTCTCAAAAGCTATGAATGAGTGTCCCTATTTATCCATATTCTAACACTTGCAATATTCTGAATGTTTTTTAAAATAGTAACCATTCTAGTGGGAGTACAAAGGTATCATAATGTCATTTTGATTTTCATTTTCCAATAAGCCAGTGATGTTGAGAATGTTTTTTAGCCATTTGTAGATCCTCTTTAGAGAGATATGTATTCAAGTCTTTGGCCTATTTTTAAATGGGTTCTTGTTGTTTTTTTAATTGTTGAGTTAAAATGATTTCTTTATATAGCCTGGATATTAAACCCTATTTTATATGTAGTTTCCAAATATTTTCTCTCATTCAGAGAGTTTCATATTTCTGGTTCTTACATTTAGGTCTTTGAAAATCAGTTGATCATAGGTGTATGTTTTATTTCTGAAGTCTCCATACTCTTTCATTTCTCTGTATGTCTGTCTTTATGACAGTACCACAAGGTTTTTGCTCACTGTGGTTTTGTAGTTCACTTTGAAATCAGAAATTGTGAGATCTTCAACTTTGTTCTACTCTTGCAATAATGATCTACATATTATGCCCATTTTATTCCGTATGAATTTTTAAATTGGCAAAAAAATGCTGCTGAGATTTTGTAAGTGTTGTTTTGACTCTGTAGATCTCTTTGGTTGTATCTTTTTTAAAAAGATTTATTTTTTATTTTATTTCTCTTCCCTTCCCACCCTCCCATTGTCTGCTCTCTGTGTGTTCTTCTGTGTCTGCTTGCATTCTTGTGAGCAGCACCAGGAATCTGTGTCTCTTTTCTTTTGCGTCATCTTGCTGTATCAGCTCTGCGTGTGTGCGGCACCTTTCCTGGGCAGGCTGTGTTTTTTCATGCGGGGCAGCTCTCCTTGCAGGGTGCACACCTTGTGCATGGGGCTCCTCTACTTGGGGGGCACCCCTGCATGGCATAGCACTCCTTGCATGCATCAGCACTGTGTGTGGGCCAGCTCACCACAAGGACCAGGAGGCCCTGGATTTGAACCCTGGACCTCCCATGTGGTAGGTTGATGCTCTATTAGTTGAGCCAAATCTGCTTGCCTCTTTGGTAGTATTAATATCTTACCAATATTGTATTTCAGTCCATGAACATGAACTGTCTTGCCCCTTATTTTGGTTATCTTTAATTTGTTTCATTAGTAGTTTGTAGTTTTCCATCTATAAGTACTTCAACTCTTAGATTATAGTTATTTCTAGGTATTTTATTCTGTTAGAGGGTATTTTAATCTGAGTTATCATTTAATTTCAATTTGGAAAATTTTTTGGACAGAGTGGGAAGGCAAATAAATTTTGTTTATTACTCTTGTAACCTATATCTTTGCTGAATCTGTTGATTAGCTCTAGAAGTTTTCTTTTGGATATATTTGGATGTTCTATATAAAATATCATATCACCTGTGAAAAGAGATAATGTTAACTCTTCCTTTCCAAGGTGGATGACTTTAGTTCATTTTTCATTTGTTTTGTTTGGTCTAATTGCTCTGTCTTGAACTTGCAGTACAATGTTTAATAATGTGGTGAAAGCAGGCAATTTTGTGCTGTATCTATTCTTTTGGGAGAAGGTTCTGTTCTTTCATGACTGAGTAGGTTATCTGTGAGTTTTTCATATACTTCCTTTATTGTTTTGAAAAAGTTCCCTTCAAATCCCAGTTTTCTGAGTGTTTTTTCAAAAAGGGTCCTGTACTTTGTCAACTGCTTTTGCTCATTAGTTGAGATGATTATGTCAATTTCTCCTTAATTTGACTAATGTGGTACATTACGTTGATTGGTTTTCCTGTGCTGAAATACCCTTGCTTTCCTGTGATAATCCTACTTGATCATGATTTAGAACCTTGTTCGTATTTTCCTGAATTCATTTTGCTCATCTTTTGAAATTTTTTGTATAACTATTCATTAAAAAATTAGCCATGTCTTTCTTTTCTTTTGATGACTTTATCTGACTTTGGTGTTAGGGTAATTTTAGCTTAATACAATGAGTTATGAATAGTTCCATCCTCTTTAATATTCCAGAAGCTTTTTTTTTTTTGAGAGTCAGAAACAAGCCATGCATTTACTATTCCAGATAGACTGAGCATTTGGATAGTTCTCCTTCTTCAGAAATCCCAGGGGAAGAAAATAATGTCAATTTACATTCATATAAGTAATTTTATCTATTGTGCAAAGAGAGGGCCATCTGGCTCCCAGAAGTTTCAGAGCCCCCATTAAGACCATCCATTTTATAGCCCTAGCTTCAGGTCTTTTCAGATGTTAAGAGAGCTACAAGGGGCTGTGATCATGGGCACCTATAGTGCCACACTACCTTGGACTTCATTTAAATCTCTGGTGCTGGGGCTGTGGGGGAGCTGTGGATGTTGGTTTCCTGGTCCTGGCTGAGGTCTTGTCTGAGGTCTTGTTGCAGTTACTTCAGCAGCTGGTTTAAGAGGAAAGCTAAAAAATGGGGCTCTGTAATATAGTGAAACATGTAAAATATGAATATGGTGACATTACATATATAAGACTTTTTACAAACTATAAATACAAATAAACTAGAGAGAAGAAAAAAGAGTGTAAGACTGCTGTCTCTGCAAGACAGCAGTAGGGGTGGGAGGCAGTTCCCTTTATACTCAATTACTGTCATCTTGGCCCTATCCTATTAATTCCAATTTGGAAGTTGCAGCATTCTCGTGTAGCCCCCATTCTGATTTTGGTACAGTGTGGCCAGCACTTTATAAACAGTTTTGGGATCAAGTCCTCCTTGAGCCAAAAGTCAGCCATGCACATGGCTCATTCACTGGTGTCACCCAGCTTGCATAATCAATGAGCCTTAACTCTGCAGCCCTAACCCATTCTTCATTTTGAGGCGCCAGAGGCACCAGAGGCATGGGCTCAGTTCAGGGAACTCCAGAAGATTTTAAGAAGGATTGCTGTTAATTCCTCTATGAATTATTTGTGTTTATATATTCTGAATTGCTGGCTCAATTATTTTTATGTTTTCTTAAACGTAGTTGTTGTAACACAAATTTTACATGTCTACAGCATTGTATTTTTTTGTTTTTGTTTTGTTTTTATATTTTAATAGATTTTTTTAGTTATTTTTTAAAGATACATAGATCATACAAAATGTCACATTAAAAAATGTAAGAGGTTCCCATATACCCCCACTTCCCATCCTCCCCCACTCCTCCCACATCCACAACCTCTTTCTTCAGTATGTTACATTCATTACATTTGATGAATACATTTTGGAGCACTGCTACTCAGCATGGATCATAGTTTACATTGTAGTTTACACTCTCTCTAAGTCCATTCAGTGGGTTATTGTAGGATATATAATGTCTTGCATCTGACCCTGCAATATCATTCAGAACAACTCCAAGTCTCCAAAATGCCCCCACATCACACCTCATCTTCCCTCTCCCTGGCCTAAGCAATTCCCGTGACCACTGTCTCTACATGAATGATACAGTTTCTTCCGTTGCTAGAGTCACAATAATTCTATAGTAGAATACCAATAAGTCCACTCTAACCCATATTTTATTCTTCCATCCTGAGGATCCTGGAATGGCAATGTCCACTCCACCTGTAACTCAAGATGGGGCTTAGATTCCACATGGCTGATGGATGGAATTCTCCTGTTAGCAGATGTAGACTCTCTTGGTTCCTTGGTGTGGTGGTTGATGAAACCCAACTCCTTCTTAGCTGACCTTGGTAAGTCCAATGAACCATAGAATAGGTGTTTTAACTGCTGAGACTCAGGGACCAGCTGGCTCACAGTCAGTCCAGAGATTCAAGTATCCTGAGCATACACCAACCCCAACACCAACCACAGGTTCAGTGAAAGTGACAGAAGAGGCATGTGTAGAAAGGTCACATCTGAGTCCAACTGCATCACACTCAGGAGCATAAATTCTTCAAGTAGGGCCCACTGGCAAGGCACCAAACTCCAGAGCCATCTGTCATGACCATAGGACCTGGGTGTCTCCATAGCCCTCTGGAACACTACAACTTGGGGTTGTATCTACTTTGGCTGTCTTTGAGATTCTGCTTAGATGAGCATAATCATGACACTTCTGATGAACTCCCAACTCACTTTGAGTCTTAACCCTATAAACACATTTGGCTTTACCATTTCCCCCCTTTTCTTCAAGGTCTTTTTCTAGTTGCATCATCAGCTGGTGTTTGGCAGTAATCCCTCAGTGCCAGGAAGGCTCATCCCTGGGAGTCATGTCCCATGCTGGGGGAAATGTTGTGTATATACATGCTGAGTTTGACTTACATAGTGGTCACATTTGAGCAACATGAAGGCTCTCAGGAAGTAACTCTTATGCACCCTGCAACTTTAGTCCTAGTTGAAATTTCAAGCACAAAGGCTCCAAAGCATATTCCTTGGTATCAATAGCCCATCTTTTGGGCCATCCTTCACTGGTCTTTGCCCTTGCACATGGGGATTGTTGCTGCTCCACTGGGGAGTGCAACAGAATTCCCTGGAATGGAAAATCAGAGTCCCCTCAGTTGTCCTGTGAAATTCTACCCACTATGTCAATACCCAGTGAACATCCAAACATATCTATATACCCTATATGCATGCCCTGAAGAACTCCCTTCCACTGAGGAATCCCCCATCAATGACATCCCCCATATGTAGTCCTCCCCTGCCATAGTTGAACCCTTCTGTGATCCAAAACCTCCTCTGAAATGTAGTATAATATGTTGCTGAACTCAATTAATAGGAAAATGAAATAGTAATGATAGGTTTAAAGATAAGAAATAGAATACATAATAATTTAGAAAAATTTAACTCAAATAAAAAATAAATTGGGGTTTAAAAAATGGAAAAATCATTTTAAAAATTTTTAATGTTTTGCCTTTTATCACTGTAATAGGTGTTGCCTTGTCTGTGCAATGGCAAGGCAATCTCTTCCATTGGAGGCTACATCCGTTTTTTTTTTTATTATGCCTTCAAAAAAGTTTTAGGTTACAGTAAAGTCACATATAGAATAAAGGGGACTCCTATATACCCAACATCAAACCCTTTTCTGCCTTCCCCAGCAATGATCTTTTTCGTGTGGATGTTATATTTGCTGCAACTGATGTACAGATATTGAAACACAGCTACTAACCATGGTTTCATTATGGATTATTTTACAGTTTACATTTTGGACACTACACTTTCATAAATTTTTTTATTATATTATGGTTTACATTATGATTTACATTTTAGACTATACAGTTTTATAAATTTTTGGTGAAGTTTAACATAGCCTGTATCCATCACTGCAGGATCATGTAGAACAATTCCATTGCCTCCCAGTCACTCCCTCTTCCAACTATTCTATTCCTCTCTCCTCCTCCCCTTACGGCCTACAGTGTCAACCAAACTTCACTGTTCTTGCCTTAATGCTAGAGCAAGTACTTCTAACACAGTGTTAAATAGGAAGGGTGATAGTGGGTATCCTTGTGCTGTTTCTGATCTTAGGGGGAAAGATTTTAGGATTTCACCATTGTAGATGATGCTAGCAGTGGGTTTTTCATGTATTTCCTTGATCATGGTGGGAAAATTTCCTTCTATTCCATCGTTTGCAGCATTTTTATCAGGAAAGGGTGCTGTTTTTGTCAAATACTTTTTCTGCATCTGTAGATATGATCATGTGATTTTTTTCTTTTGATCTGTTATGTGGTGTATTACACTAATTTCCTTATTTTGAAGCATCCTTACACATCAGGGATGTAACCCACCTGGTCAATTTGTATAATTCATTTGATGTGCTGTTGAATACAATTAGCAAGTATTTTGCTAAGGATTTTAACAACTAGATTCATTAGAGAGATTGCTGTGTAATATTCATTTCTTGTGGTGTCTTTGGTTTTGGTATTAGGGTCACATTGGCATCATAGAATGTGTTAGACAATGTTCCTGCTATTTCTTTTTTTTTTTTTTTTGAAGATTTTAAGTGAGATTGGTGTTAGTTCTTTCCAGAATGTTTGGTAGAACTCACTGTGAATCATCTGGCCCAGGGCTCTTCTTAGTTGAGGGTGTTTTAATAACCGATTCTATTTCTTTACTTGTGATTGGTTTGTTGAGATCATCAATTTCTTCTTTCATCAATGTAGACTGTTATGTATTTCTAGGAATTTGTTCATTTCCTCTAAATTGTCCTTGTTGGCATATAATTTGCAAAGTATCCTCTTATGATAGTCTTTATTTCTGTGCAGTCAGTGGTGATATCCCCTTTCTCATGTCTTACTTTATGTATTTACATCTTCTCTCTGTTTTCTTTGTTAGCCTAGCTAAGGGTTTGTCAATTTTATTGATCTTCTCAAAGAACCAGCTCTTTATTTTGTCTATTTTTTCTAGTACTTTCTTATTTTCTATTTCATTTAGTTCTGCTTTGATCTTTGTTATTTCTTTCTTCTTCCTTTGAGGTTAGCTTGTTGTTTTTTTAAACTAATTCCTCCATGTGTGCACTTAGGTCTTTGATTTTATCTCTTTCTTCTTTTTTTGATATATGTATTTATGGCTATGAATTTCCCCTCTCACTGCAGCTTTTTCTGCATCACATAAGTTTTGATGTACTGTGTAGCCATTATCATTGGATTCAAGGTAGTTACTTATTTCTTTTGAGATTTCTTTCTTGACCCACTGTTTGTCTAAAATTGTATTGCATAACTTCCATATCATTGTGTCTAGTCTGGTTCTCCAGTTCTTACAGATTTTCAGGTTCATTCCACTGTGGTCAGGGAAATTATTCTGTCTGATTTCAATCTTTTTTAATTTATTGAGGCTTTCTCTGTGGCTTAGCATGTTGTCTATCTTGGATAATGATCCATGTGTGCTTGAGAAGAATGTATATCCTGCTCTATTTGGTTGTAGTGTTCTGTATATCTATTAGTCCCAGGTCCTCTAATATATTATTCAAAGTCTTCTTTATTGATTCTTTTTTGAGATGTTCTGTCCAAAGTTGATAGTGGTGTATTCAAGTCCCCCACTATAATTGTAGAGGCATCTATTCTTCCACTTAGTTTTTCCAGTGTTTGCCTCATGTATTTGGAGGCACCCTTGTTAGGAGAATAAATGTTTATGATTGTTCTTTCTTCTTGAAAGATTATCCCTTTCACTAATATGTAGTGTTCATCTTTGTCTCTCACAATAGTTTTGCATTTAAAGTCTATTTTGTCTGATATTAGTATAGCTACCCCTGCCCTCTTTTTGTTATTGTTTGTTGTAAGACTGTTTCCCAGCCATTCACTTTCAATGTCCTTGAATCCCTGGGTCTAAGGTGGCTTTCTTGTAGACAGCATATAAATGGGTCATATTTCCTTGTCCATTCAGCCAATCTGTGTCTCCTGACAGGAGAGTTTCATCCATTAACATTTAGTGTTACTACTTTCAAGGAATTATTTGCATTAGTCATGTTTTCTTTGGATTTGTGTATGTGGTATGTTTTTTTTTCCTGTTTTTGTCATTTTAGTTGTTCTTACACTCTCCCCCAATTCTCTCTCTCTTGTTTTTTACTTTCCTCCTGCAGAACTCTCTTTAATATTTCTTGAAGGGCAGGTTTCTTATTGACATACTGTCTTAGTTTCTGTTTGTCTGTGAATATTTTGATCTCTCCATCATTTTTGAATGCCAGATTTACCAGCTAGAGTATTTTTAGCAGGACATTTTTCCCTTTTAGTACCTTACTATGTCATATCTCTGCATTCTTAACTCCTTGGTTTCAGATGAGAAATCAGCACTTAATCTTTTTTAGCTTCCATTATATGTGATGGTTCTCTTTTCTCTTGCTGCCTTCAGTATTTTATCTTTGTCTTGAGCATTGGATAATTTGAAAATTATGTCTTTGTGTAGGCCTGTTGGGATTTATACTGTTTGGGGTGCACTGTGCATTCTGGACATATACATCCACCTCATTCAATAGGTTTGGGACATTTGCAGCCATTATTTCTTTCAACACTCCTTCTTTCCCTTTTCCCTTCCCTTCTCCTTCTGTGATGCCTATAATGCATATGTTTCACATTTTGTGTTTTCATTCAAATCTTTAACTCCCTGTTGGGTTTCTTTTATCATTTTATGTATAAATTCTAAAATCTGTTTGCTTTCAGAAGTACCATCATCCACATCACTAATTCTTTCCTCTGCTTCTTCAAATGTACTGTTATTTGCTGAAAGTATATTTTTGATTTCCTAAATTGTGTCTTTCCTCACCATCATATCCACTATTTTTTTTGCATATGTTTACAATTTCTTCAGTATGCTCTCCAAGTGTTTTCTTAATATCCTCAATCTCTTCTTTCACTTGATTATGTTGTTCCATGATTTATTTCTTGGAGAGCTTTGATTAGTTGTTTGATGTTCTGCTCTTCTTTGTCTTTACTTTGTTCATTGGACTGGGATATGCTTTCATGATTGTTTATATGATTTCAAATGCTTCACTGTCTGTTCATCATTTCATCTTTACGGATGTTTTCAGATGATTAGCTTCTCCCTCTAGTCTCAGGCTTAATTTAGGTGCCATCTGTGTGTGTGTTGTTTTCTCTTTGACACTTTTTTCTTCTCATTCTATTTCCTTGTTGTTGTCTAAGTTCCCTTGAAGGATAAGGTTAGAGCCAGGGAAAGCAAAACAGGTAAGAAAAAAGTATAATAGAAGTATTGATAGTTAATTTTAGCAAAAGTTCCATATACAGCCTAGAAGAATAAATATTAAAATCATGTAAGCAGTATAGAATTATAGGAATAAAAAAAGTGGAGTATTTACAATAAAATGGGAAACAATATTGAGAAGTATATAATATGCATTAAAAGGCTAGCATGATCATGAGGGAGGGAAAGAGAAAAGAAAGACAATAACATAAAGAGTTAGTAAAAGATAGAAAACAGAATAGAAGTGTTAGAAATAAATAGTCAGAAAAATTGGGGGCTAAAACAAAGAGAAGTGGAATGTAAGAGCAACAGCAGAAAGTGGAAGGTTGAAAGATGTAGAAAGGAAAAGAGCATTGGTAGCCAAAATCAATAGACAGAAAAGAGGAAATTAATGCTGAGGTAGCACAGCAAACAGGAAACAAGCCAGCAGTACCTAATTGGAAAAATGAGAGAGAAAGAGAGAGAGAGAGAGAGAGAGAGAGAGAGAGAAGCCCTTAAGAAAAGAGTCATCCAAACTATAAGAAAAACCAGACTTTCCTCTTAAGCTCTTATTTAGGAAAAATAACAGACCCAAAGGAAGCTAATGCAAGGATGAAATATATGTTTTCTCTGTCTCAAAGTATAAGCTATATCCCAGTGTGTCTCTACTTAAAGAGGAGCTGGGAGCTGAACCAGAGATATTGCACATTCAAGGCTGAAACTCCTCCATTGAGCCAAATTCTCCTTCCAGGTCAACCTGCTCCTTAAAAAAGAGTCCCCTTCCAGGGAAAGTTTGATTCCTTGCAATTGAATAAACTGATTAGGAATTTGGCCTTACCCCTTTCTCCCTTTCTCACTTTCCTTCCTCTCAGGGTAGCAGGAAGCGCATGTCAGAGCTCCCCTCCAAAATTCAAATGGGACCCTGGTAAACCAAATCACCATGGAAAATAATGACTGTCATTCTCTTTGAGAGAGAGCACCCACACCTTGCTGGAATCCCTAAATATGCTCTTAGAGGCCTACTTTCTACTCTCTCCCTCCCTTAGGTGTGTTGCACAGAATTAGTTAATTGCCTGGTTCCACCTTCTCCAAGATGTAAACCACAAAGTTAGGTAAATCATGCTGCTTCAGCAGATTCAGCTCTCCCTTCTTCCTGGTTTCTCCTCAAGCCAGCTGGTATGCTCCTCAAAGTTCAAAAAGGGGTTCCAGAAAATTGAACCCGTACTTCTAAGTCCCTTCTCTACCTTTCACCAGAACCCCCACTCTTGGAGTTTTTCCCCTCTGCCTGTCTTCAGCAAGGTTTTGGGAAAGCCATGGCATCTTGCCTTGGGGGAAAGGCAGAAATCCATGGTTTTATCTTGAGCTATCACTCTTTTTGTTGGGCTCTCTCCTCAGTGATATCCAGAAGCCTCCTGCTTTGTGGGTTCCCAAAACAACTCACTCAGGCAGGATTTTGTTCCCACTCAATCACTTTTTTGTAAGGAGATGGTGTGAGTGCAACTACTCTGTCTCTATCTTGCCCTGCCTCCCATACATTTTATAATGTAGAGTTTGTTCTAAGTATTTCCCTACTTTTTATTTTGTCATTTATTTTATTTGACTATTTTTAAAAAATAACTTTTGTAATTTTTTTGGAAGATTTATTTATTTCTCTCCCCTTCCCCCACCCCGGTTGTCTGTTCTCTGTGTCTGTTTGCTGCATCTTCTTCTTTGTCAGCAGCACGGGAATCTGTGTTTCTTTTGGTTGCATCATCTTTTTTTTTTTAAAAAAGATTTATTTATTTATTTATTTCTCCCCCCTTCCTCCCCCACCCCAGTTGTCTGTTCTCTGTGTCTATTTGCTGCATCTTCTTTGTCCGCTTCTGTTGTTGTCAGCAGCACGGGAATCTGTGTTTCTTTTTGTTGCATCATCTTGCTGTGTCAGCTCTCTGTGTGTGCGGTGCCATTCCTGGGCAGGCTACACTTTCTTTCGCACTGGGCAGCTCTCTTTACAGGGCGCACTCCTTGCATGTGGGGCTCCCCTACATGGGGGACACCCCTGCATGGCATGGCACTCCTTGCCATATATAAATATATTTTTTTTTCTCAAGAAAAATTTTGCAATGTTGTGATCAACACAGCTTATTATAAATTATCAAACAAAAAGGCCAAATCTCCCTTATTTTTTTGTCTTGGAATTATCTTACTCTAATTGGGTTTGTGTAAAATATGGCTAAGTTCCATTTCCAGAATTCATCTGGAACTTTTCTCATAGCAGAAACCTGATTTTTGTGTGATACAAAACATACCTAAAATTACCGTTTAGTGTTTGCAATGTGTATCAGTTTCTATTGCTGCTATAACAAATTAACACTAGTAGTACAAAACAACTCAAATTTATTAGCTTTTAGCTTAGAGGACAGAAATTCAACATGGACTGACTGGTCTAAAGTCAATATGTTAGGAGGGATATTCCTTTACAAAACACTAAGGAAATATCTTCTTTTATTGCCCTTCCTAGATTCTAGGGCATGTCCCCAATACTTAGCTCAATACTGTCTTCCATCTCAAAAGCTAGTAACAGATAGTCAAGATGTTTTCAAATTGTATCCCTTTGACACTGACTTTTCTGCCTTTATCCTCAATATTTTAGGTCCATTTTTGTTATATTGGGCCCACACAGATAATCTAATAAAATCTCCCAAATTTATACTTAGATAATTAGCAGCCTTACCTGCATGAGCTGCTTCATTGTCCTTTGCCAGGTAGTCTAATTTATTCCAAGGTTCCATGTTCTGTCTTCCATAATATGTGGTGCAATTTTGGCCAACTTGATGCAAATTGAAGTATTTTAGATGAGTCTTCTTGAAACTCACAAAGTTTCCTAACAAAAACACACACACACACAGACAAACATAATGATGCTGAGCAAAATACCTCAGATTCAAATTAATATATATTTTATTATTCCATTTATCCAAAATCAAATTCTGAATATATTTAATACCATACAAGTATATGCATGCAAATGGTTAAAATAGGAAATTTTGGAGAGAAAAAGTAAGAGAGAGATAGAGAGGTGACAGTTGGAATTGCATAAGAAAAAGACAAAAAGTAGCATATGGTGGTAGTATTTCAGATAATGATGACCCAGGTGAAAGGAGTGATGAGAGATTTAAGCAGTTTCAATAGTAGTATCAAGACTTCATCATATTTTAGGGCTTGTTTTGCATCCTGGCTATGTGGAATATAAGTTTTTGAAAATTCACTCAGCATATGATATGGCAATTTTCACATATATGCTATACTTCAATAAAAGGATCTGCTCACAAAGATCAATCTTTCCCTCCATTGGAACATACCCTTGTTTCTTCCCTGATTCTTTGTAACCAGCATATGTATTTGGTATGTGGAGTTACAGCCCATATTCTGTGATATGGATGATGAAAAACACATAATGAGAAAAATTCATGAATAATGAGTCTCTGACATTGTAAATGAGATGCTGTAATAGTACTGAACACCCTAACTTGTGAAGTGTGGGTTAATGAAGACACAATTTATGTAAATTACTGCTTTCTTTAGACTTACTTTTACATGAAGCTGTTATCTCTAACTTAATTCACAATTCATGACATAGATAATAAGTTTTAAAATTTAACCATTTATAAAATGCAGGCATTGGGTTCTAAAAATTATTACAGCCATGTCGACTTAATGATAACAGCCAAATTTCACTGAATTTTAACCTTTGATGGCCTCTACACATGAAGAAATTCATTGACAAATATAAGACCTCATGAGATAGTCATAAAATAAAGAAAATCCAAGGACTTGTCATAGCCAAAACTCCTTTGATCATGAAGATTGATAATTTTGACAACAAACGAAATAAAGGGTTTGATAGAGTAAATACATAGTCTGTTCTTTCACTTAGCCTTTAGTGTTTTCATAATATTTAATAAAAGGGCAGATAATTTGTTTAGAGGAATAAAAGAATCATTTTTGTAGGCACTGGAAGTTTCACACTGAAATGGGAATATAATCCAATAAAATAATATAATGGGGGTGTTTTCAGGACTTGGAGTTGTCCTGGGTGGTGCTGCAAGGACAGTTACTGGACATTGTATCCTCTCATGGCCCAGCGGGTGGAATGTGGGAGACTGAAGACTATGATGTGGACCATTGACCATGAGGTACAGTGGTGCTCAGAGATGTATTCACCAAATGCACTGAATGTCTCATGATGATGGAGGAGATTGTTGTTATGGGGGGAGGAGTGGGGTGAGGGGGATGAGGGGTATGTGGGGACTTCATATTTTTTGAATGTAATATTAAAAAAATAAAGACTAAAATAAAATAAAATCATAAAAAATATAGAATATGTAACACAGTCTTGAACCAAAAAGAACATAGTCCCCTAAATATGAACATAAGTATTACACACTTCAATGAGTGCACATACATCATCAAAATAAAATCTGTTTATATTTTTAACAGGCATGATTGAAAAATTTCCTTCTACATATTTGGGATCATCTGTGATGCTAAGGCATTATATAATATGTATACAAATTTGTCCTCTAGTAGACTCCACTTAAAAGGTGTGTATTTGGTAAACACAATTTGCTTTAGTACCCTCTGCCAGAGACCATCCATGATAAGCACTGTGGGCTTTGATCTGAGCAGAAGAACAGATACTAGTAAGGAGAATATAACCAAATGACCAGGTATAAGAATCACAATGTGGGAATGTTGGCATGAGTACAAAGTTCTCTTAAGGTTCATATATAGAATGAAATGACAGACATAAAAGTGAAATGCGTCACTGACATGCTTTCCTTGATATTAAATTATATAATGTATATTTATAGAGACTTAGAGGAGTGTGTAAAAATGAAGAATAGTAGAAAGGGTAAAAACAGACTATAGTATGATAGGACAACTGAAAACCAAAGGTCAAAATGGATGAAGCAATGTCTTTACAGTTATAACATGGAATGTTAATGGCTTGAGATCCCCAATCAAAAGATATAGACAGATTAAAAATATGACCCATCAATATGTTGTCTACAAGGGACACACCTCAGACCTAAGGATATAATGAGGTTAAAAGTCAAAGTTTGGATAAAAATATTCCATGCAAATAGTAACCAAAAAAGAGCTGGAGTAACAAGACTAATATCAGACAAAATAGATTTTAAATGCAGATCTCAGGTGCAATGGACACAACCAATCCAGTGTCCACATAGAAGAGGTGGCATTGGATTGGGAAAAGTGGACATAATGGACAAAGGGTATGGGGAAAGGCAGGAAGAGATGAGAGGTGGAGGCGTCTTCGGGACATGGAGCTGCCCTGGATGGTGCTTCAGAGGTAATCACCAGACATTGTAAATCCTCACAGGGCCCACTTGATGGAATAGAGGAGAGTATGGGCCATGATGTGAACCAATGTATATGAGGTGCAGAGGTGCCCAAAGATGTACTTACCAAATCCAATGGATGTGTCATGATGATGGGAACGAGTGTTGTTGGGGGGGGGGGGAGAGGGGGGGTGGGGGGGTGGGGTTGAATGGGACCTCACATATATATTTTTAATGTAATATTATTACAAAGTCAATAAAAAATAAAAAAATTAAAAAAAAAAATAAATGCAGATCTCTTATAAGGGAAGAAGAAGTTTATATATTAATAAAAGGGGCAATTTAACAAGAAGAAATAACTATTTTAAATATTTATGCACCTAACCTCAGTGCCCCAAGATACATGAGGGATATGATGGCAAAGTTGAAGGGAGAAATAGATGTCTCTACAATAATAGATGTACATTTCAATACATCACTCTCAGTTTTGGATGGAACATCTGGACAGTGGATGAAGAAAGAACTTGAACAATATGATAAAGAACTAGACCTAAGAGCCATTTATATACACCCCAAAATGGCAGGTTATACATTGTTTTCAAGGACTGATGGGTCATTCTCCAAAATAGACCAAAAGTTGGGTCACAAGACAAATCTCATTAAATTTAAAAAGATTAAAATTATATGAAACACTTCATCTGATCATAAAGAATGAAACACTTTTTCTGATTATAAAGAAATGAAGCTGAAAATCAATAATGAACAGAAAAAGGGAAAATTCATAAATACATGGAGATTAAACAACATACTCTTAAACAATGGGTTGTCAGAGGAAAAATTTCAGGAGGATTCAGCAAATATCTTGAGATGAATGAAAATTAGAATGCAAGTTATTAAAACCTATGTGACACCACAAAGATACTGCTGAGAGGGAAATTTATAGCCTCAATGCTTATATTAAAAAAGAAGAGAGCTAAAATTGAAGGTCTAATGGCACACTAAGAAGAACTATAAAATGAGCAGCAAACTAACCTCAGATCAAGCTGAATGAAAGAAATAGTAAAGTTCAGATCAGAAATCAATTAAATCAATAACAAAAAATAGAGAGAACCAAGAAAGCCAAAAGTTGGTTCATGGAGAATATCAACAAAATTGACAAACCCTAAGCTAAATTGACAAAGAAAAAGAGAGAAGATATAAATAAAATCAGAAGTGAGAGGGGGGACATTATAACTGACCCCATGGAAATAAGAGAGATCTTAAGAGGATATTATGGGGGAAGTGGCAAGATGGCATTGATTTAAGTGCCCCAACATCATCTCTCCCACAAGCAAAAAAGGCTGAGTAGGGACAAAATTCTGCATGACTGAACTTTTTTGGGAATGCACAAAGGAGGAGGCTTCAGGACAAAAAGAGTGATTGCTCAAGATAAAACCATGAGTTTCTGGTGCTTGAGGCTGGAACTGAAGGATAGCTAGGCTGCTCCCTCAGGTAAGGAAGTGGCAGCATTCCCTGAAACTTTCTGATGACACAGCTGGAAGAGACAAACTCCAAGAGTGGGAGGGTTCTGGTGAAGGAAGCAGAGGGGACCCACAAGTGTGGGTTCAATAGTCTGGACCTCCTCTTTTTGAGCTTTAAGGAGCATACCAGCTGGTGAGAGGAGAAACCAGGAAGAGGAGAGAGACAAATCTGCTCAGGCGGCCTGATTTACCTAACCTCCCTGGGTTAGGGAAAATTGGTCTGGGAGAAGGTGGGATTCAGGCAGTTAACTAGTCCTGTGCAATAAACTTAAGGGAGAAGGACAATAGAAAATGCTTAATAAGCTTCCAAGTGCATATTTAGGGTTCCCAGCAAGGTGTGGGTGCTCTCACAAAGAGACTCAGAGTCATCCTTTTCTGTGGTGAGTTAATTCACCAAGGTCTCATTTAAATTTCAAAAGGGAACTTTCACACGGGCAACCAGCTGTCCTGGGAAAGAAAGCAGTTAGGAAAAAAGATTCCTAATCAGCAGTTTATCCAAATGCAAAGTGTTGATCCTACCCAGGGAAAGAACTCTTTTTGAAGAACAAATCAACCCAGAAAGAAAGTTTAGCTCAGTGGAGAGTTTCACCCTTGAATATGCAAGGTCTCTAGTTTAATTCCCAGCTCTTCTTAGAATAATGACCCACTGGGATATTAAACATATAGCTGATATTTTAGGATATGGAAAACATAGATATTATACTTGTATTAGCTTCCTTGGGTCTCTTATTTTCTTACAATAAAAAAGATAACTTTTGTTACATAATTTAACTTAGTTTACTCACTAAAACTCACTTCAGAATCTGCAGTGAGAAAGATGCAGGGTAATTAATTGATAAACACCAACAGCCTGACAAGTTCCACAGGGGCTTAAGAGGGAAGTCTGGTTTTACTTAATGTTTGGTTGACTCCTTCCTTGTGGGCTTCTCTGTCATTTTTATCTTGTCTTTCCTTCCTCGTTATCCCCCTTTTTTCCCTTCAGTTAGTCCTGCCAGCCAGTATCTTGTTTACTGTGTTTCATCTTTGATTTCCTCTTCCCTGTGTGTACTGATTTTCGCTACCAATACTAACTCTTTTCCTTCCTACATCTTTCTGTCTTCCACCCTCTGTTGTTGCTCTTACATTCCACCTCTCTTTAGCCTCCAATTTTTCTGGCTTTTTATTTCTAACACTTCTATTGTGTTTTCTAACCTTTATTAACTCTCTGTTATTGTCCTTTCTCTTCTCTTTCCCTCTCTTCTCATCACACTGCTTTTTAATTCATATTATATTCTTCTCCATATTCAGTTTCCCATTTCATTGTAGATACTCCACTTTCTATTCCTATCACTCTAAACTGTTTACGAGTTTAGGATTCATATTACAAGGTCCTATATGGTTCTTCTGCCAACATTTACTACCAAGAGTACTAATATACCTTGTGTTTTCTTATCTCTTTTGCTTTCCCTGACCCTAATATTTTTCATTTGAGGGCACTTACACACAAAAAAGTGAAATAGTAATATGAATAACAAAGTGTCAAAGAGAAAATTTAATACAAATGCTAAAACAGCACCTAAGAAAACCCTGAGACTAGAGGAAGAAGTTAATGAACTGAACAAACCCATCAAGATAAAATGACAACCAGACAGCAAGAAAAAACTACAAATCATACCATTAATTGGGAATACATGGCCCAGTCTGATTAACAAACTAAAAACAAAGAAGGGGAGCAAAATATCTAACAACTAATCAAAGCTCTCCAAACAAATACCATGGACCAACTTAATGAAATGATGAGATTAAGGATACTAAGAAAACACTTGGAGAACATTCTGAAGATATTGTAAATGTACTAAAAAGGTAGTGGATATGATGGTGATGAATGGCACAATCCAATAAATCAAAAATACACTCTCAGCAAATAACAGCAGATTTGAAGAGGCAGAAGAAAGAACTGATGTAAAACACAGCACATCTGAAATCAAACATATAGTAGAATTGATAGATAAAAAGATAGAAAAAATCCAGCAGGGACTTAGGGATGTGAATGACAACACAAAATGCACAAACACACACATTATAGGCCTCCCAAAAGGAGAAGAGAAGGGAAAGGGTACAGAAGGGATGTTTGAGGAAACAATGACTGAAGTCATCCCAAACCTATTTAGGGAGATGGATGTACATTTCCAGAAAGTGCATCCAAAAAAGTATTAATCTCAACAGGCCTTCTCCAAGATATATACCTGTCAAATTATCTGATGCTCAAAGAGAAAACGATGAAGGGAGCAAAAACAAAACAAAACAAAAAAAACAGAGCCATTACATACAAGGGAAGTGCAATAAGATTAAGTGCTGATTTCTCATCTGAACCATGAATGCAAGAAGGCAGAGTTATGATGTAGTCAAGGTACTAAACAAAAATATTTCCAGCCAAGGATACTCTATCCAGCAAAGCCAGCATTCAGAAATGACGGAGAGTTCAAAATATTCACAGACAAACAGAAAATAAGAGAATATGCCAATAAGAAACCTGCATTTCAAGAAATACTAAAGAGAGATCTGCAGAAGGAAAGAAAAAAAAAAGAAGAAAGAGTTGGAGGATAGTGTAAGAACAGTAAATAATATAAAAAGAGAAATAAAAACAACATATGACAAATGCAAATCCAAAGAAAGTATGGCTAATGTAAGAAATTCCTTCAGAGTAATACCACTGAATGATAATGGATTTAACTCACAAGTCTGGTAGTAGAGATTGGCAGAATGGATAACTAAATATGACCCATCTATATGCTGTCTATAAGAAACCCACCTTAGATCCAGGGATTCAAGGAAGTTGAAAGAGAATGACTGGAAAGCAATCTTATAAACAATAAAAAAAAAAGGGGGGGGCATGAGTAGCTATACTAATATCAGACAAAATAGAAAGTCTCAATGGATTCAGAAAGATTGAAATCACAGAAATTAATTTCTTTGACCACAATGGAATGGAGCTGGAAATCTGCAAGGATTATAGAAACAGGTTAGGTCCAAAGATATGGAAGTTAGGCAACACACTCTTAAACAAAGTGTCAGTCAAGGAGGAAATCTCAGAAGAAATCAGTAACTACCTTGAAACTAATGAAAATGACAACACAACATATCAAAACTTATGGGATGTAGCAAAAGCTGTAGGGAGAGAGAAATTCATAACCATAAGTCCATATGTCAAATAAGAAGAAAGAGATAAAATTGAAGGCTGCACATTTGGAGGAATTAATAAAAAACAACAAACTAATCCCAGAGGAAGATGAAAGAAAGATATAGCAATGATCAGAGCAGAATTAAATGAAATAGAAAATAATTAGGCACTAGAATATATAAAAGAATGATCCGGTTCTTTGAGAAGATTAATAAAATTGACAAACCCTTAGTTAAACTAACAAAAAAGTGGGAAGATGCAATTACACAAAATAAGAAATGAGAAATGGAATATCACCACTGACCCCACAGAAATAAAGACTGTCATAAGAGGATACTTTGAAAAACTATTTGCCAACAAGAAAGACAATTTAGAGGAAATGGATAAATTCCTAGAAACACATAAACAGCCTACATTGATGAAAGAAGAAATTGATGATCTCAACAAATCAATCACAAGTAAAGAGAATTGGTGACTAAAAGCCTCCCAACAAAGAAGAACTTCAGGCAAGATGGCTTCACAGGTGGGAATTCAACCAAACATTTTGGAAAGAACTAACACAAATCTTGCTTAAACTCTTCCAAAAAAGTGAAATAGAAGGAACATTGCCTAACTCATTCTATAATGCCAGCATTACCCTAATGCCAAAGCCAAACAAAGATACCACAAGAATGGAAATTTACAGACCACTCTCTCTATGAACCTAGATGTTAAAATCCTCAACAAAACACTTGCTAATCATATTCAACAACACATCAAATGAATTATACACCACGACCAAGTGGGTTTCATCCCTGGTATGCAAGGATGTTCAACAAAAGAAAATCAATCAATGTAATACACCACATAAACAGGAAGAAAATAACATGATCATATCTCAGATGCATAAAAAGCACTTGAAAAAATACAGCACCCTTTTCTGATTAAAAAAACACTGCAAATAGGAATAGAAGGAAACTTTCCAAACATGATAAAGGTATAAATGAAAAATCGACAGATAACATCATTTACAATTGTGAAATCCTAAAATCTTCCCTTTAAGAAAAGGAACAAGACAAAGATGCCCATTATCATCCCTCCTTTTTAACATTGTGTTAGAAGTTGCTTGAGCACTGAGGCAAGAACCAGATACAAAAGTCATCCAAATTGGAAAGGAAGAAGTCAAAATGTCACTATTTACAGACAACATGAACCAATACATAGAAAGCCCTGAGAAATTTACAACAAAGCTTCTAGAACTTATAAATGAGGTCAGTATAGTCATAGGTTATAGGATCAATGCACAAAATCAGTTGCATTTCTGTACACTAATAGTGAGCTACCTGAGGAGACAATCAGGAAAAAAGATACCATTTATTACAGTAAATTAAAAAATCACATACCTAGGAATAAATTTACAAATATAAATAACAAACACAGAGGTAGTGGACTTGGCCCAGTGGTTAGGGTGTCCATCTACCACATGGGAGGTCCACGGTTCAAACCCCGGGCCTCCTTGACCCATGTGGAGCTAGGCCATGTGCAATGCTGATGCGTGCAAGGAGTGTTGTGCTGCGCGGGGGTGCCCCCCACATAGGGGAGCCCCACGCAAGGAGTGCACCCCGTAAGGAGAGCCACCCAGCATGAAAGAAAGTGCAGCCTGCCCAGGAATGGTGCCGCACACATGGAGAGCTGACACAAGATGACGCAACAAAAAGAGACACAGATTCCCGTGCCGCTGACATGTACAACAGAAGCGGACAGAGAAAAGGCAGCAAAGAGACACAGAACAGACAGCTGGGGTGGCGGGGAGAAGGGGAGAGAAATAAATAACTAAATAAATAAATCTTTAAAAAAATAAACACAAGAAAACTACACAACACCATTTAAGGAAATCAGAGAAAACATAAATAAATGGAAGCATATTCCCTCTTCATGGATGGGAAGACTATCATTGAGATGTCTATGCTATGCAAACTGATGTACAAATTTAATGCAATCCCAATAAAATTCAACACAGCATTTTTTATTGAACTGTTATAACTAGCTATGAAAAGGCATTTGACAAAATCCAGCATCCTTTTTTGATATAAAAAAAAAACAACAATTCAAAAGATAGGAATAGAGGTAAAATACTCAATCTGATAAAAGGCATATATAAAAATTCCAAAGCCAACATCGTACTCCATGGGGAAAGGTCAAAAGTTTTCTATCAGATCTGGAATAAGACTAGGATGCCCACTGTCACCATTGTTATTGAATATAGTACTAGAAGTTCTAGTTAGGGCATTTAGGCAAGAAATTTTCATTTTAGGAAATTCTTTATAATAATGTACCTAGTCACAGTTACCTGAATTCTCTGAGATACCAACAACACTGAGGGAGGATTTAAATCACAAAACATGGTAACTTAGAATCTTTATTCATAAAAGGACTTTCTTACAGTTCTGGTGCCAGCATTCCTTCACTCTTGAGGACAATTGTGGGGAGAGTATGGCTGTACAGATCAAATTATCGTATTTTCTCTCCCAGAACCATATTTCACTCCACTGCCACTATTCTCTCTGTATGTAAATGTCACCTTGGACCTTACCAAGAATTTGGAGTCAGGGTTTGGCTGCAGAAATATGTTCAAAAAGGGAGGGAAGGAGGGGATGCTCAGTATCTAAGGAAGATCTTTGTCAGGGCCTCATATCCCTCCAAGTCAAAAGTCATGAGCTCCTTCTTTGCTTTCTCATGTGACTGGCTTCCTTTTAAAGAAAAAGACCAGTCCTGGGTCTCTTAGGCCTGAAAGCTTTCTCCCTCTTTCCCTCTATTCCTTGGTCTTCTCACCACTTGATATCTATTGTTCTCTAAAATGTGACTGAATTTCCTGGAGTGGCCTCAGAGACTCTGCAGTGTGCACTGGAAATCCCTAAATGTAGATACTTTGCTACCACTCAAAGGGAAAATGGCAGTACTTAGGAAAAATGACAGCACTTAGGAGAGAAGTTTGGAACAGACAGGGTCTGGGTCAGATTCAGGGATGCACAGCTCTTTGTGGGGATGATTTTGTGTGTTGAATGACTGTGAAGTCTCAGGCCTCTGGATGAGACATGGTATGAGTGGATAAACAATGAAGTTTTCTTAGAGAATGTCCAGGGTTATTGGTGTGAATTTTCATGGTGTCAAGCTGGAAATAGAGTCATATTGCCAAGGGGATAGGGATTCTGGGGCCATGCTTCATGAAGCCACCCATATAAGACAGGGGAAGATGGACTTTCCAGGACTTCTTTTGCTCCCTGAATTGTCCCTAAATCATGCTTGTGGTGTTTTAGAGGGCAAGGGAGTTGCACCATAAAATGAAAAGAAGGTACTATCAAAATAAAATCCCCATGACATATGATATCCCATTCCCAATTCTGTGTGGTAATTGGCAAGCATTTTTTCAGGAAACTTACTATATATTCTAAGTAAATTTCATATGTAAGCTACATATATGTAAGATGTATATATACACACATGTATAATGTGTGTATGCATGTATACACTGATTTATTAAGAACTTGGTCCTCAGTTTTCCTTCATATCTGCTAATGAGATTTATATTCATTATTGAATGTTTGATGGAGCAAACAGTGTCAAAATAATCAGCCACTATCATTTATACATGTTTTTCAATAGGTTTGGATTATGTATAAATTGTGTATAATAACACATTATACCAAGAATAATTGTAGGAATATAAAGGCTTGTCTAAATGATTTTCTTCTTCCACATGGCCTGAACCAGGGTCACCTGATGGAATTCAGGTGGTGTCTGCTCAGGTTTCATAAGCCGTGATGGCTTCACTCATGTTTCTGCTGCATTGGGAGGGATGACTGAAAGGCTGGGCTCAACTGGTCCTGTCAGTCAGACAGTGGCTAATGGCCAGTGCAGCATGATGGTCTCAGGGTCATCAGGCTCCTTACACGTGGCCCAGGAATCCCAAAAATAGTGATCTGACAGACAGAAAGTGGAAGATGCCAGTTTCTCACCTCCTGAGTTATAAACCAGCATTGTGAGGGTCATCTTTGTAGGCAGCAAATATACTCAGCCAAGACACCAGTTTTCCCTAGTGATGACATCAAATTGCCACAAGCTGAGTCTTTAAGGAGCATAGGCCTAACTGGACTTGCATTAATTACTATGGTTAATAATTTGACTCTCAGACACAGGTGCAAGACAGCATTACCCAAATCCCCACTGTGGTTCCTAGAGCCACTAAATGTGCCAGTCCCTGTGGGCTGAGCTTTGACCCCCTGCACATCACTGTGGGTGTTCATGTTTAAAATAAACTTCACTGCCCATGGCCCACCATATCCTGGACTGTTTAATCACCACCAGAGGAGAGGGGGTGAGTTCTGGATAGTTGTAGCATATGTGACTTGGTGTTTTCTCCCCCAAATCTTCCAGTCCTTTTCTTTCTCCTACTCCAAATGTCAGCAGGATCCCTAAATAGTTAAAACTGCAAGCCCCTGTGACTCATGGCTGATCAGTGGATCTTGCACTAAGATTTGAACCTGTTTTTCTAGAAGACTGCCATTGACATCTATCTTCCCCAAACTGCCTAACACCTCTTATAATCACCCCAATATTGATAAGCCTTTCCTACCTTGTGAAAAACATCTGTTCCTTTGGGATCTGTTTTCCTGTCCATTTGGTTCATGAAAATCCACTGCATTCCTTGGAAAGCAGCTCCCTTCACACTGCTGCACAGTGACATACCCCATAAGAGAACCCCCTCCTCTGGAAGTAAATGCCAGGGTAAAGCCTGGGAAGAGCCATCTCACCTCCTACTGCCAAGGATGACGACTAGGCCAGGGCTAGGCTCAGAACCATCTCATCCTCCCACTGTAAAAAAGAGGACCCCACATAAGCCCCCTAAATAAATGTCATTAATCACCAACCAGATTTGTAAGAGTCTTTCTTTGGTCTGAAATATCCCTACCAGTATGACAGGAAACTATTGTTTTTACACTTGGGAAAATAGTAAGTGCCAGAGAGAGGACTTCAGGGATTTCTCCAGAATCCTGAGTTACCTTTTATTTATTGCTGCTTCCAGATGGTTGAAATCAGAGTTTCCTACGTTCCCTCCTTCATCACACCCAGTATTTTATCATTGGCATTCTTGTGCTCTGATTATTCAAAGATGCTTCTCACCTCTTCATACTCCACATTGAGATCCTCTTTCCGAAGAAATCTTTCACATCAAATTACTGCCAAGGCACACAAGGGTCTTAACATGTTCGACATTATGTCCTCATTAAAGACTCAGGAGTATCATTTATGAGGAAATTAAACCCTGAAAGATATCATAACTAATTGAAAATTTTGTGGAAATTCTTTCAAATGTACTTTCCTTCCCTGGTAAAACCAGGAATTGTCCTCTAAACTAAGGTGTTTTATTATAATTTTATATTCTTTTGTCATTATTAAATTAAAACATGGCTAGGGATTAACTATTATAAGATCACAATGCCAGCAGTCTCTTTCATAAAAGTCCCTCAAAACAAAATATTTGCTGAGAGGCAGGGATCAAAAGAGATTGTAGAGAAGTGGATTTGGCTCAATGGATAGACATCCATCTACCACATGGGAGGTCCAGTGTTCAAACCCAGGGCTTCCTGACCTGTGTGGTGAGCTGGCCCATGTGTAGTCCTGATGTGCACAAGGAGTGCAGTGCCACACAGGGGTGTCCCCCACATAGGGGAGTCCCACTCACAAGGAGTGCACCCCATAAGGAAAGCTGCCCAATATGAAAAAAGTGCAGCCTGCCCAGCAGTGGCACCACACACACACAGTTGACACAGCAAGATGATGCAACAAAAAGAGACACAGGGAAGTGGACTCAGCCCAATGGATAGGGCGTCCGTCTACCACATGGGAGGTCCGCGGTTCAAACTCTGGGCCTCCTTGACCCGTGTGGAGCTGGCCCACATGCAGTGCTGATGCACGCAAGGAGTGCCGTGCCATGCTGGGGTGTCCCCCATGTGGGGGAGCCCCATGCACAAGGAGTGTGCTCCATAGGGAGAGCTGCCCAGTGAGAAAGAAAGTACAGCCTGCCCAGGAATGGTGCCACACACATGGAGAGCTGATGCAGCAAGAAGTCGCAACAAAAAGAGACACAGATTCCTGTGCCACTGACAACAACAGAAGCAGACAAAGAAGAACATGCAACAAATGGACACAGAGAACAGACAACTGGGTTTGGGGGGGCGGGGAAGGGAGGGAAATAAATAAAACAAATCTTTAAAAAATAAAAAAGAGACACAGATTCCTGGTGCCAGTAACAAAAATGTGAGCAGACAAAGAAGAACACACAGTGAATGCACACAGAGAGCAGACAATGGGGGAGAGGGGAGAGAAACAAAAAAATTAAAATAAAAAATAAAAAAGAGATTGTAGTTATTATTATTGGTAGTATCTTCATTTATAAGATAACCCCAGAAGTTTGTTTCATTAAAAGGAGTTCAAAATGCTCCTTAAATATCTATACTTGCACAGGAGTCCTGTGACATGGAAGCCATACTGAGAAATAAATAAATTATAAAGTCTATGGGCATGGTTATTTCAACAGTAAATTCATATATTAATAATAGGGGTTTATTTGTTTAAAAATATTTCAAAACTGGTTGCTGATGTTTAAACATCTCTTATGGCTAAACAGTATATGTACATATTTTAAAAATTAAAATACAATTTTATAATATAGAGACATTATAATAAAGTAGAAATAACCCATACAAGATCATTTAAGATATAAACAAGCTATAAAAAACCAGAAAATATCATTTTGGGATGTGTAGTTTGATCAAGTTTCAATCTGAATAAAGGTTTACATAGTAGTATGGGAAAATAGCTTGAATTTGAATGTGGGAACCTGGCTTGAAGTTGAAATGTTTCCATAATGCAGAGAAGTGTGGGCTTAGGAACACTGGCCTTGATTCGATGGAATGCTGTGTGGTCAGCATGAAAATTATTTGCATGAGGAAGCATTTGAACTTGGTATGGCCTGTTCCCTAGTATTACAGGTGCTGCAGCTTTAATAACAAGCAGCCTTGAAAGTAAATGTAGATAACTACTGCTTTGTAATTTCTAATAAATACCATGTGGAAACTATGGTCGAGGCTCTCAGTTCCAGAAGCTGTTGAGTCTCTTGATTCTATCTTTAATTTCTCTCTTGTGCCTTTCTTTCTGTCCTTTTATTTCTTAAGTTCTGTGTCACCTTCCCTTTGTGCAAACCTATTGCTGAGTTGGTCTCAGCAGAGTAGGACTTTCTTTAACTACTGGGAGATAATGCAAACCTTCTTTGAAAAGAAAGACAATCCCACATTTCTTGGTGTTTTTCCAGAAATAGAGAGTCTTTCATCTTAAAGAAGGAATTGAGCATGGCTCTGTCCAGGATGAGAAGGTGGAGGAATTCCAATCAAAGGAGGGAGCCCTATTGGACCCACTGGGCTCTAGGACCTTCCGAGGGAGGGTTGGTGGGTGAACACAGCCTGAAGACCCTGGAGGTCTGAGTGGAGGGGAGGGGATAGCACTGCTTTTACTCCCAGATCCACCCCTGGGGGAAAGGCCATAAGGGTGGATGGGGCCACATGTTGGATTTGGACAAGGCCTTGTGCTCTGGTGGTTCTCATGACCCATTTGAGAGACTCAGTGTATCTGGCATCTCCATTAGCACCTCTTCTATTTTGGAGCATTTGGTTTTCTCTTTAGTTTATGAACCAGTGAAGTTAATCTCATCAGCATCTCTTTCATTCTCTTTGACTTTCTGTAGGTATCTATAAGACTGGGTATTGTTATGGCCTCTTTCTTTATACTGGCATCTAATGATGACACAGGCTTTGCAAAACTTTGCAATCAAACTAATCCTGTCAAGGAGCTGGCATTATTCTTCAATCAGTGCAGCCAATATGTCAGCAAGCTCCCTTTCTTGTCTTATATAAATCTGATTCTAATAGACTGGACAAATCTGGACAATAAAGGACTGACCAGTAAGCCAATGACCAAAGGAGGCTGTGAAAGGTGAGGCCTGGACTCATGTCTTTGGGCAGCAGCTCCATCACCACCTCTTGCAGCTTCCCAATGATCAGCCCAATGTCAGATGAGAGTTTCACTGCCCCTCTATGGTGCCACCTACAGGGCTCTGCTCAGTAACCATCTTTCAGGCCCCAAAAAACACAGAGAACTTTCCAGAACTTCACCTGGAACATACCAACAACTGGCAGCTTGGACAGGTCCTTACTGGAAGAGTCTGAGGGAGGGTGGAAGAAGGGAGACTTGGAAAATAAAATGTCCTTGTCTCCATTACATTCTTTTAAAAAAACTTTTCTTTTATTGTATTTTTTTGAAGGTACATAGATCACAGAAAATGCTATAGGCGGTGGACTTGGCCCAGTGGTTAGAGCGTCTGTCTATCACATGGGAGGTCTGCGGTTCAAACCCTGGGCCTCCTTGCCTTGTGTGGAGCTGGCCCACATGCACTGCTGATGTGCGCAAGGAGTGCCATGCCACACAGGGGTGTCCGCACGTAGGGAAGCCCCATGTGCAAGGAGTGTGCCCCATAAGGAGAGCTGCCCAGTGCAAAAGAAAGTGCAGCCTGCCTGGGAATTGCACTGCACACACAGAGAGTTGACACAAGATGATTCCACAAAAAGAAACACAGATTCCTGTGCCGCTGACAACAACAGAAGTGGACAAAGAAGATGACGCAAATAGACACAGAGAACAGACAACCAGGGTGGGGGGGGAAGGGGAGAGAAATAAATAAATAAATAAATCTTTAAAAAAAGAAAAGGAAAATGCTATATTCAAAATATAAGGGAAGCAGCTGTGACTCAATCACATGGGCTCCTGTCAACTATATGGGAGGTCCTCAGCTCACATCCTGGTGCCTCCTTGTGAAGGCAGGGATGTCCACACACTGCAGAGTGCCCCCTGGCTGGCAGACACTGTGGAGCACCATCCAGCCTGCAGATCCTGTGGAGAGCTGATTCAGCAAAAAGGTGACACAACCAAAAAAAAAAAAAAAGAAGAGAGACAAGCAAGAACACAAGAAGAGCCAGCAGTGAATGAACACAGAGAGCAGACAGCAAGCAAGTCACAAGGGGGGAAGAGAAAATAAGTAAATACAAACACAGAAGAACATACAACAAAGTGGACACAAAGAGCAAACAACATGCAAAAAGCCACAAGGGGGGGATAATAAATATATATAAGAGGTTCCCATATACCCCACACCCCACACTCCTCCCACATCAACAACCTCTAATGATCATTCTTTCTCTCTTTTTGTTTTTTAATATAAAATTAAAATGCCATGAAATGTGCCAGTGTTAACTGAATGATTTTAAAATTTTAAAACTTTTCAATACCCCATACCCCACAACATCCAAAAAACCCTATCAAGATTTGAATCATTCATTTCTGCTGATGCAGAAAATAACTCCTGTCCCTTTAATCAGTACCCAAATCCCTCCATATGTATGTAGCCACTGTTCTGATTTCTATCACCACACATAATTTTTGCCACTTCTTGTAATTCCTAAAAATGAAATAAATCAGAAAGCTCTCTTTGGTGCATGTGTTATTAGCTTAAAATAACATTTTGAAATTTGATAATACTGCTGTGTGGGTCAGCATTTCTCTATGTTTTTTATCATTGTGTTGTTTGGCATTGAATAACTATGTTACAAAATGTTTGTCTTTTCTCCCCTTTATGGATTTTTCCATTGATTCAAGTTTGGAACATGAATACAGATATGAATATCAATGTACAAGACCTTTTTATAAAGACACATTTTAATTTCCCCTGGTTGAATACATGGCAGTAGTAAAGCATCATATGGCCAGTGTATGTGATTATTTTAAAAGTTATTGAGGTATTATTGGTGTATTAGTCAGTCAAAGAGATGCTGATGCAAAGTACCAGAAATCCATTGGCAGTTTATAAAGGGTATTTATTTGAGGTAGAAGCTTAGAGTTACCAGGCCCTAAAGTGTAAGTTACTTCCTTACCAATGTCTATTGTCATGTATTGGAGCAAGATGGCTGTCAGTGTCTGCAAGGGTCCAGTCTTCCTCTTCCTCTTAAGGCCCTGTGGTCCCAGCTTCTTTCAATATCAGCTGTAGGCTGGGATAAGTCTTGTCTCTCCCAGGCTCATTCCTCTCCAGTCTAAGCTGTTCTGTTCTTTCCACAATGTCAGCTGTAGACGATCAGGTGAACAGCCTGTCTCTCTTCCTGGGGCCTCTGCAATGTGTAATGAAATCTTCTCTTTCCTCTCTTATATATGGACTCCAGGACCAAAACTCTAACTTTCCTTCTCTATGGTATAATTTGGGGGCAGGGACTCAACATCCTACTGGCATGGCTCAATCAAAGCCTTAACCATTATTTAAAAGTGAAACCTCTGAATCAATATAATCTAATATACCCAGAGGAACAGACCAGTTAAAAACATAATCCAATATCTATTTTTGGAATTCATAGACAATATCAAACTTCTACAATCAACATGACATAAAATTCATAAAATTAAATGTACATTTTCTGTAAATGCATAGAGTTATGCAACCCTCACTGTGATCCAATTTTAGAATATTTCCATTATCCCCAAATTTTCCTCTTCTAACTTACGCCATCATCTATCTACATTTGACAGTCATGCCCACCCCCTTGAAATTAGTTTCTTGTTCACTGCATTCTCCTGTTCGTTTGTTTGTTATTCATGTAATATCACAGCCCTTTCCCTCCGTCTCTGTGCTGGGTGTTCTGATTCTCCAAAACCTCTTAGCTAAGTGTTTCATCAGAGTGCGTCCTTGGAATCCTTTCCTTATTCAGTACCATGTTCCCTTGCTGAAGCACCTTGGCTTTAAATACCATCTACACTGGCATTGAATTCTTCATTTATTTATCTATCCCGTTCCTTTTCAAGCAGTCCTGATGGACACACAGCTGATTTATGATGCCTCTGTAGGGATGCCTCTCATGCCAACATGGAACTCTGAGCTGCTCCCAGGAACCTGCTCCTCCTCTGGCTCCATGTTCAGGAACTCGACCTGACAGAGGTTCTGGTAACTGCTTGTCTTTCTTGACTTCTCACTTTCCCTCCGCCCCACATCCATCCTATCAGGAAACACTATGCCAAATTATCAGAGTAAGTTCACATCTGCCCTCTGCTCTTTGCCTCTAACATTCTGCCCTGTTCAATACCACCTCTGGCAAGGGGTCTGTAATTACCTTTTCCCACTTGCCCCTCTTGCTTAAGTGCAAGGGAAAGCGTGTATTTTGCTGTTCTGTATATTGTATGCTGTGATCAATTGCTGAGCTGTAAAAAAAAATCCTTGAACCTGTGTCCTGTACTTGTCACTTTTCAAAAGCAATGCTAATCTTTTTGTGCAAGTTTAAAAATGCTATATTTTCAACTCTGTAATGAAACATAGCCACTGGGTATATACTTTGTATGGATTGTACAGTGCAGGGAACTATATAGCATAGTGAATGATGGTGAATGATGGACTGTGGTTAACAGTACAAATATAAGTCAGCAGACAGAGAAGTGAGGATGGACAACCACCACACCAAGAGAGTCTACGGCTGTGGGCATGAGAATTCCATCCCCCAGCCATGTGGAATCAAAGTCCCCACTCAACTGAGAGGTGGAGTGGGCTTTGTCACCCCAGGGCCCTCAGTATAGAGGTATAAAATATGGATTAGAGTGGACTTACAAGTATTCTATTATAGAAATATTGTGACTCTAACCATGGAAGAAATTATATCATTGATTTTGTGACAGTGGCCATGGGAGTTGCTGAAGGCAGAAAGAGGGGAAAGAAGTTATGATATAGGGTCATAATTGGAACTTGGAGTTGTTCTGAATAATATGGTGGGGATACATGCAGGACATTATATATCCTGCAACAATCCACTGAACGGACTGGGAGAAAGTGTAAATTACAATGTAAACTCTAATTCATGCTTTGTAGCAGTGCTCCAGAATGTATTCATCAATTGCAATGAAACAATTCTAGTGAAAGAAGTTGCTAATGTAGGAAAAGTGGGGGTTGTGGGAAGTGGAACATACAGGAACTTCCTATATTTTCAATGTAACATTTTGTGTGATCTATGCATCTTTTAAAAATAAATAACATATTTTTAAAAAGCATTTATAAGTTGCCAAGCACACAGTAATCACTAAAATAAAGTACAAATATTAGAATGATCTCTCGTGAACTATAACAAATATTCAATTCTAGTACATGGAGTTATAATAGGATGGTTTGAGGGAAAAATAAACCAAATATTAGGTATGGACTATTGATAGTAGTAGCAGTAATATTATGATGATGTTCTTTCATCATTTGTTATAAATATGTCACAACAATGTAAGATGTTGGTGGTAGGGTGATGTATGGGAAGCATATATGTAATGCATGATTGTTTATTAACTCACAATTTCTAAATAATGCTGTTTTCCTGGGAATTCAAACCTTTTTGTCATTAAGAAAGGGTACTCAGGTGCAATGGCAAGAACCCGGAAGGAAGGAGGGCCCAACAGTGGGCTCTTGATACTAATGGCTACACTTTTGAGCCTATACACCTGCAATAAGAACAAGGCCTAGAGTAGCATTGTGCCTGGGGGTTTCCTCCTGACAGCCTTCATGTTACTCAAATATGGCCACTCTCACAGCCAAACTCAGCGTGTAGATGCGATGCATTCCCCCCAGCATGGGACACGACACCCGGGGATGAGCCTCCCTGGCACCGAGGGATCATTACCATATACCAGCTGAAGAAGCAACTAGAAAATGACCTTGAATTAAAGATTCAATGTGGAACAGCAGAATATACCTGTCTACATATAATAACATGACTTCGGGAAGCTGTTTGACCTAATGTAAGGGGGAAATGGAAAGGAGAAATGAGATTATAAGGCTGTGAGTCTCTAAAAAAGAGTCTGGAGGTTGTCAGAAGGAATACCCCTATGTACAACTGAACAGAGTCTAAGAGACAGATAAGGTAGATACAACCCCAGGTATTGGTTCTTTTGAGGGATAAAGAGACCCACGGGTTCTATGGTCATGGCAGAAGGAGTTCACTGCCATGACAGATGGCCCTTCTTTGGAGCTGGTGTTTCTGCGTGATGGAATTGGACTCAGAGGGGATCTCTTTTCACAAGACTTGCATGCTACTTTATTGGAATTGTAGTTGGTGCTGGGTTTAAGATATATGTAGGGGATTTGAATCTCTGGACTGATAATATGACACCCAGGCCCAGAGCCTCAACAGACTTCAGCTCCTACACTTTGATTTATTGGACTTACTCCACTCAGCTAACATGGAGTTGAAGAAGGTCAACCGCCACAACATGGAGCCTAGAGTGTCTACAACTGGAAGCGGGAGGAGTGCATCCAGTACCCATGTGGAATCTAAGCCCTCACTTGACATAGGTGTGCAATGGACACAACCAATCCAATGTCCACAGAGAAAATGTGGAATGGGTGTGGGAAGGGTAGCCATGGTGGCTGCTGGGTGTGGGGAACGGGAGGAAGAGATGAGATGTGGAGGCGTTTTCGGGACGTGGAGTTGTCCTGGATAGTGCTTCACAGACAATTATGGGACATTGTAGATCCCCCCAGGGCCCACTGGATGGAATGTGAGAGAGTCTGGGCTATGATGTGGACCATTGACTATGGGGTGCAGTGATGCTCAGAGATGAACTTACCAGGTGCAATGGATGTGTCATGATGATGGGAGAGAGTGTTGCTGTGGGGGGAGTGGGGGGCGGGGGCGGTGGGGTTGAATGGGACCTCATATTTTTTTAAATGTAATTAAAAAAATAATAAATAAATAATTTAAAAAAAAGGTACTCAATTTCTAATATTTTCCTTAGTATCTCTTTTACTTGATATTGTCGAAGTAAAATAAAATATACTCTTTTTTAAAATTTATATGATATAGTTTGCCAAATTTTACAATTTTCTGTATGTATTAGATGAGTTTGTTATATCTAATAGATATATTTGTTTTTTTTTTCATTTTAACTTTTAACAAATCAAATTTATTGATATATGTTAATAAAGCATACAATCCATTTAAAGTGTACAATGGTATGTGGTATAATCTCATAGCTGTATATTTATCATTTCAATCATTATTAGAGCATTTTCATTCTTATAATAATAATAAAAATAAAAACCTCATCACCTGTCGATCTCTTTATGCTTCCCCTGCTGTACATAGCTTCTTTTCTGTTTCCATAGCTCTTGTTTATTTGCTTTTCAAGTTGTGTCTTTAAAATATCTCCATAAATTTATTTGGGTTAAATTAAATTTATACATCAAAAACATTCTGCTCAGAATTCAAATCTTAATTATAAACAACTTATCAAAGCATAGTCCAAATGGTATACAATAATGCTACCATTTAGATTTATATACTTCATCTGAAAAACTTATCTTATGAACAGGAGTTTAGCCCTGTTGCTCCAGAATAAATGTCCCTATATCTAAAAATTTAAATGACAGTAAAAAATACAGATTCAAACAATTCATGCTATGCATTTCCTTCACTGGGCTTTGATAAAAACAGAGCCAGCTGGTGTTGGACCATCTTCTTCCCCAAGTTACAGTCTCTACAGTATCAGAAGCTGATAAAGCAACCCTTTATTTTGTATTTCTTGAAGCTGTCTTCTGTTTCTCAGAAATAGCTGCACAAATGGCAACAATCTCTTCACTTTCAAAGTCATAGTCAGGAATTGACTTTGGTAAGAAATCTCTTACTTAAGCTGATGATTCACTTTTTTAAATCCTCTGTGCCTCTTTCTGCTGCTCCTGGTGTGTGCTTGCTCAAGAAGGGTCTTCTCTCCATATTTCAGTGTACATTGAACAGATATGAAGGGTCACTTGAAAACTTTGAATTCCTTCATTCGTTTTTAACTTAGCTCTCTGTGTCATGTTGTTCTCTTGTCTGTCTTCTTATTCTTTAGTTTAGCCTTCTAATAGTCTTCATTTCTAAACTCTTCTCCAAACTCTTGGTCATGTTTTCCTTTCAGGCAGCAGCAGCCCCTTTAGTATCTCTTGCAAATCTGGTCTTTTCGTAATATATTCTATGGGATTTTTTGTCTGTGAAGACTTTGAACTCACCTTCATTTTTGAAGGACAGCTTTGCCGAATACAGAATCCTTGGCTACAAGTTTTTCTTTTTCAGTATTTTAAATACATTATATCACTTTCTTCTCTCCTCTAAAGTTTCTGATGAGAGGTCAGCACTTAATCTTATCAAGTTTCCCTTGTATGTGATGCTTTGTTATTCTCTTGCTCCTATCAGAATCCTCTCTTTATCACTGATATTTGTCATTCTGAATAGTAGGTGTCTCAGGGTAGGTCTATTCTGATTTATTCTCTTTGTGGTGCATTGACCTTGTATATTGATATTTACATCCTTCATAAGGGTTGGGAAGTTTTCGGTCATTATTTCCTCAAATATTCTTTCTGCCCCTTTTCCATTCTCTTCTCCTTCTGTGACACTTATGAATGTTTGTATTGCATTGTCATTCAATTCCCTGAGACTGCATTCCATTTTTCCCATTCTCTTCCCTTTCTGTTCTCCTGTCTTTTCCAGTTCAGATGTTCTGTCTTTGAAATCACTAATTCTGTCTTCAATTTAAATCTGCTCTTATGTGCCTCTAATATATTTTTAATCTCATCCATCATGTTTTTCATTCCCATAAGGTCTTTTTGCAGACTTTCAAATTGTTCTTTATGCTCTCCAGTGTCTTCTTAATATCCTTTATTTCTTTAGTTACATTTTCTTTAAATTCTTTGAAGTAATTAATGAGGGATTTTTTATTATCTCTGACTAATTGTACTAAATCCTGTATCTCTTCGAGTTTGTTCTTTTGGCTGGGCCATCTCTTCCTATTTTCTAGTATGGCTTGTAATTTTTTGCTGATGTCTAGGCATCTGATTATGTTGGTTTGTTTACTCTGATGGCTAACTTCTCTCTCTTGCATATTATATTTTTCCCATAGCTCTTCTTTGCTTCAACTTATTATCAGTCTTTAAAATTGCACCATTTAAATTTTCAAATTTTGGCCAGTGACTCACTAGTAGGGCACAGACTGTGTCCTAGGGATTGGATACAGAGCATGAAGTTTTTGTCCATGCAGTTTCCAGACTGACCAGCAGATGACGATAGTCAGTGCACTTTTACAGGGAGGTGTTTTGGTCTTGGTTTTCCCTTATTGCTGTGTTGAATTTCCACATCAGAGGTTCAAAGCAGGCTGTACTGTCCAAATTCACTGAAGATCACCCTGACCTCCCCAGCCTTTTCCCTTGAAACAGCTGACAGGAAGACGTCTGTTCCCTCTCAGTTGGCTGCAGTGAGGGAGGGATTTTACCTCAGCTTAATACCTTGGGTGTGGGGGAGGGGAGCCCTTTCTGGCCACCATAGGGGCTTGGTAACATGTTTGTTGTTTGTCTTGTTTGTCTCTCTGTCCTTCATCCTCCTTGGCATTGTATAGCACAGTCCTGGTCTGCTGACCCACCAAAGAAAGTCTCTTGGACAGCTTTTTGCTCTTTCTTCATTGTTTTTGTGAGAGCACTCAGCTTTGCCTGTTAGTCCATCACCATCTTCCCACAGTCCTTACATTTGCTTTTAAATCCACATGACAATTTTGATTCCAAGAAACATTTATATCATTAATTATAAATGTTAAAAATAAGTATATTAAATATAAACCATAAAGATCAGTACAAATATTTATTTAAATCTGCCCTCTTTTCACATGCTATTTGTGTTTTCTGTTCTATGCTCTTTTTTTCCTCCTGGATGTTTTCTTTTGCATTGATTTTTTTTTGTTCAAATTTTCTCTTCTATTTATTTGGATGAGATGCATTATTTTAACATTCTTTTAGAAGTAAATAGAAAATGTGGAAGCACATAATAGTGTTTGTAACTAGCAGAGCTATTATATGGGATGAGAGTGGATGAAAGGGAGGTCTAAGGTCATGTATATCACTAGAAAGAAAGCTAAAATAACATGTGACTATATAGAAGAGTGATACTTCAGATGAAATATGAATGTGAAAAAATACAAATATATGACTTTTTCCTTGAAACTGAACAAATGTATGTTAATATATCAAGATATTAAAATCAGGGAAAAAAAACATGCTAAGTGAAAAAACCAGACACAAAATACTACATATTGTATGAGTACATTTATATAAAATTTAAATATAAATCAATTTATAAAGATAGAATTTGTAGTTTGTTATGTAGGGATAGGGAAGGACAGAGGGATTGAGAAGTAATGTCTAAGGAGTTTTTCTTTTTGGAGTAATGAAGTTGTTCTAAAATTATTTGCAGTGATGAATGAATAACAATGTCATTATACTAAAAGGTATTGATTGTACACTTTGGATTGATTGTATGGTATGTGGATATATCTCAATAAAACTGCCTTACAAAAAGATATGATTATAGCGACAGGATAGTTATTCAAGTTTTTTAACCTATTTTTCTAGTTGGTTTTCAGTATTATTTTTTCTTTTGTCAAAATCATATGCTCTGGTTTGATGTCCTTTAGTGACATATATAATTTATATAATATGTTCCACTGTGTGGTTTTCTACTCACTCTATCTTAATACTGTAACTTTAATATATCTTAAAATGATGTAGTTCCTAATATATATTTATGTAATGCATGTATTAAATTTTCTTTATATTTACCATTTTATTGTATTGAAAATATAAATTCTCTACACATTGCTGTTGAACCTTTTCTTGTAAAATTGAAACTTACACTTATAATATCTATTGCTTAAGAGTTACCTCATGAAAACCTCCTTGTTACTCAAATATGGCATCTCTCTAAGCCCAAATTAACTTTTAAGGTCACTGCCTAACACTCAGTGTGGGGCATGACTCTTGGAGATGGGCCTTCCTGGCACTGAGAGATTATTTTACCAAGTTCCCATTAGCAATGTATTTGGAAAAAGACCTTGACCATGATAGGGAAATAAATATGAAAATGTTTTTATGGCTTAGTGATTTCAACGTGAGTCAGGAGGTGATTCCAGAGGTTACACTTATGCACACCGGAGGAGGATCTCACTGAGTGCCACAGTAAACAATGCTTCAAGCAGGGGGCTTTAGAGGGCTTTAGAGACATCTGGACAATATTATCAGGGCATTCAACTCCAGGTAATTGGCACCTCATTGATGGGCCTTATCTGTCATGATATGTTAACCTATTTCCCCAATGTAGCAGTGTTAAACTCAGTAATTTCCCAATACACAGCTCTCCTGCTCCTTTTATTGAACCTATAATTAGCACTATAAATGTTAAATATATGTCCCAGAGACTTAAATCTTCAGTCTGTTCATATGCTGGTTGAGATACAAATCTCAGCAGAGTTACAGTCAATAACTTCTCTCCAGTTCATTGGACTTGCCTAAGGCAACTAAAAAAAATGATTATCAACAATTCCCATGCTAAAAAAACAGAGTATCTACAACTGCAAGTAAGACAGTACTATTCATCTACCTCATGGGAATTAATACAAAATCAATCAAAGCAGAGTGATCATCACCATCCCCAAATCCTAAAGATTGAGGAATCAACAAGCATAACAGGGGAATACAATTATAGACCCAAGTAGACTTATTACTGTTCTAGTAATGTGAGAACTTGTAATATTGATAAAAAGGTAGTGGCCACCAGAAGTTCTGAGAGATGGGGGAGAGAACAATAGGTGTAAAATGGGCATTTTTGGGGAGCTGGAATTGTTCTGCACAATATTACAATGACAGATGAAGACCATCATACATTTTGCCAAAACCTATAAAATCTTATGTTATAAAATGTAAACTGTAATATAAATTATAAACCAAGGTTATTAGCAATTCTTTAATATTTGTTCATCAATTGTAACAAATGTATACTGTAAGGTGCATTAATAGAGGGAAATGTGAGAGAGGAGGGGTTGGGTATACAGCAATCCCCCATATTTTTTATGTAACTTTTCTTTAAGAATGCTTAAAAAATAAATTTAAAAACTGTCTTATATAATAGAAGCAGTGAAGCTTGTTGGTATTCATCAATTACTTTTAATTTTTTTCTTTATTTACTTTTTTAATGTTACATTAAAAAAAATGAGGTCCCCATATACCCCCCACCTTCCTCACCCCACTCCTCCCCCCATAACAACAACCTCCTCCATCATCATGAGACATTCATTGCATTTGGTGAATATATCTCTGAGAACCACTGTACCTCATGGTCAGTGGTCCACATCATAGCCCACACTCTCCCACAGTCCACCCAGTGGGCCATGGGAGGACATACAATATCCAGTAACTGTCCCTGCAGCACCACCCAGGACAACTCCAAGTCCCAAAAATGCCCTCCCACTCCCTACCCCCAGCAGCCACCATGGCCACTTTCTCCACGCCAATGCCACATTTTCTTCTATTACTAATCACAATAGTTCATGAATAGAATATCAGCAAATCCACTCTAATCCATACTCTATTCCTCCATCCTGTGGGCCTTAGAATGGTTGTGTCCACTCCACATCTATATCAAGAGGGGGCTTAGATTCCCCATGGATGCTGGATGCAATTCTCCTGCTTTCAGTTGTAGGCACTCTTGGCTCCCTGGTATGGTGGTTGACCTTCTTCACCTCCATGTTAGCTGAGTGGGGTAAGTCCAATAAACCAGAGTGTAGGAGTTGCAAGTGTGTTGAGGCTCAGGGCCTGGCTATCACATGGTCAGTCCAGAGATTCAGGTTCCCTGGGTATACATTAAACCCTAGCACCAACTACAGATCCGGTAAAAGTAACAGGAGAGGCTTGTGGACAAAGATCACATCTGAGTCCAGCTCCATCACACAGAAACACAAACTCCAAAGTAGGGTCAACTGACATGGCACTGAACTCCATCTGCCATGACAATAGAACCTGTGGGTCTCTGCAGCCCTCACAAGAACCAATTGGGGTTGCATCTACTTTTATCTGTCTCTGGGACTCTGCTCAGGTGTGCATAAGGGCAAGCCCTCTGATAACCTCCCAGCTCTTTTTGGAGACTCATAGCCATATAAACTCATTTGTCCTTTCCATTTCCCCCTTTTATTCAGGTCAGAAAGCATTTTTAACTCCTGGTATTATATGTAGACTGAGATATTCTGCTGGTCTGAGTTGACCCTTTTATTCAAGGTCATTTTCTAGTTACATCATCAGCTAGTACTTGGTAGTAATCCCTTGGCACCAGGGAGGCTCATCCCCGGGAGTCATGTCCCACACTGGGGGGAAGGCAACACATTTACATGCTGAGTTTGGCTTCGAGACTGGCCACATTTGAGCAACATGGAGGCTCTCAGGAGGTAACTCTTAGGCACCCTGCAGCTCTAGGCCTTGTTCTTAATTCAGGTGCACAGGCTTACAAGCATAGTCATTAGTATCAAGGGCTCATTGTTTGACCTTCCTTCTTTTTTGGTCTTTGCCGTTGCACTTGGGGGATTGTTGCTTTTCCTTTAGGGACTGTGATAGGGCTCCCCTGGCTAGGAACTCAGCACTCCCTCAGTTGTTGCTTTTCATTGTAACCGCTATGAAAATATCCAAACATTTTTATGTACCCTGGATATATGTCCTGGAGAACTCCCTGCCAACCATGTGTCCCCTGTCAATAACATCCCACTCCAGTATTCCTCCCCTGCCATTGTTGAACCTCTCTGTGATCCAAAACTTCTTCAAAAATGAAGACCAATATATTGCCAGGTTCCATTAATAGTAAAATGAAATATAGTGATGAGTTTAAAGTTCAGATATAGGATACATATTAATTTAGAAAAATTAAGGTAAAAATAAATTGGGTATCAACAAATTAAAAAATGCAAAAGCTTTGTTTTTGATGTTTTGTCTTCCATCACTGCAATAAGTGTTGCCCTGTATGCAAATTGACAAGGCAACTTCTTCCATCTTTTCCTCAGTGTCTATGTCCTATCTTTTTCTTTTCTTTTTCCTAATTATTAAGCTTATCTTCACAAACGTTTTAGATCACAGTAATTCAGGTATACAATATACAGTACTCCCACATATCCAACATAAAACCCTTTTCCCTTCCAGAGCAATAATCTTTTTTCATATTCATACTATATTTACTGAAACTGATGTACAGATATTGAGACAATAGCTTTCAAACAAGGTAACATTTGGGTTTACATTGTGGTTTATATTTTAGACTATACAATATTCTAAATTTTTGTTATCTTATGTTTTACATTATGATTTACATTTTAGCCTATCAGCTCCTATATATTTTTGGTGTAATTTAACTTGTCTTATATCCATCCTTGTGTAATCTTGTGGAACACTTCTATTGCCCACACAGTTACATTGGTTCCATCTATTCAATACCTCTTTCCCCCTCCCCTCAGGGCCCACAGTGACAGTCAATCTTCATTGCTTGAAGGGCCATGTTCAGAGATACTTTCAACAATGTTGAGGGCTTGACATGCGTGACTGCTCTAACACATTGTGAGCCACCATTTCTCTCGAGAAATACAATTCCCTCTATTTGAGAACATAAGTCCTCCTCAGGATGTGGGTATACCTTCACTCTCATTATATGGGTCTCTATCCAATGATATAACCCACTATGACAAAATGAGCACTCGCACACTTCCTAGAAGCCTGTCATGCATCAGATTACCCCCTTTAAGCATCTTAAACAAGTAATCTTCCTTATTATATTTTTGAAAGTTTTCTCAGCATTATACTCTCAACCAAATATCTGACAATCTCCTATGTTCATATGTTCCCTCCTCCACCCCCAATTTCTTGGGCAATATTACCCATCCTCCCATCCCTAGCCCCCCTCCAGCCCACAAAGCGCCACCCAAAGGTAACCCCATGCCCCCATTTTATCCCTTCCTTGTACAAATACTTATCTCCACCTTATCATAGATTTCACCCATATACGTATCAGCTTACATCCTTCCTCTACCCCCCAATTTCCTCTAAACCTATCAGCCAGTCTCTAGCTCTCTGAGGTGGCTTGGTTTATTTATTTCATATCATTGAGGTCATGTAGTATTTGTCCTTCAGTGCCTGGGTTGCTTCACTCAACATAAGGTTCTCAAGGTTCATCCATGTTATCACATGTGTTTGTAGTGTATTCGTTCTTAAAGCTGACTAGTATTCCATTGTATGTATATACCACATTTTATTTATCCATTCATCTGTTGATGGGCATTTGAGTTGATTCTAACTTTCAGCAATAGTGAATAATGCTGCTATGAACATTGGTGTGCATATATCAGTTTGTGTCCTTGTTTTCAGTTCTACTGGGTATATACCCAGCAGTGGAGTTGCTGGGTCATATGGCAAATCTATAGTTAGGTTTTTGAGAAACTGCCAACCTGTCCTCCAGAATGGTTGGTTCCTTCTGCATTCCCACCAGCAGTGGATGAGTGTTCCCATTCCTCCACATCCTCTCAAGCATTTGTAGTCTTCTGTTTTTTTCATAGCTGCCAATCTTATGGGAGTAAGATGGTATTTCATTGTAGTTTTGACTTGTATTTCCCTGATAGCTAGAGATTTGGAGCATTTTTTCATGTGTTTTTTAGCCATTTGTATTTCTTCTTTGGAGAAGTGTCTGTTTAAATCTTTTTCCCATTTTTTAAATGGGTTGTTTGTCTTTTTATTTAAAAGGTATAGGAGTTCTTTATATATGCAGGTTATGAGTCTCCTATCAGATATATGGTTACCAAATATTTTCTCCAATTGTGTAGACTCTCATTTCACTTTCTTGACAAACTCCTTTGAGGTGCAGAAGGCTTTAATTTTGAGGAAGTCCCATTTATCTATTTGTTCTTTTGCTGCTCGTGCTTTTGGTGTGAAGTTCATGAAGCCATTTCCCATTACAAGGTCTTGTAGATGCTTCCCTACACTACTTTCCAAAGTCCTTATGGTCTTGGCTCTTATATTTAGGTTTTTGACCCATCTTGAGTTGATCTTTGTATAAGGTGTGAGGTGGTAATCCTCTTTCATTCTTTTACATATGAATATCCAGTTCTCCACGAACCATTTGTTGAATAGGTCATTCTCTCCCAGATGAGAGGATTTGGTGGTTTTATCGAATATTATATGACTATATATATGTGGATATATATCAGAACTCTCACTTCGGTTCCATTGCTCTGTGTGTCTCTCCTTGTGCCAATACCATGCTGTTTCTGCTACTGTAGCTTAGCAGTATGTTTTTAAGTCAGGTAGTGTGATTCCTCCAATTTTGTTTTTCATTTTCAATATGTCTTGGCTATTTGGGACCTCTTTCCTTTCCAAATAAATTTTGTAGCTAGTCTTTCTAGTTCAAAGAATGCTGTGTTGACTTTTATGGGGATTGAATGTGTAGATCAGTTTTGGTAGGATAGACATCTTAATAATATTTAGTCTTCCTATCCATGAACAGGGAATATTCTTCCATTTATTTAGGTCTTCTTTGATTTCCTTGAACAGTGTTGTGTAGTTCTCTGTGTCTAAGTTTTTTACATCTTTAGTTAAATTTATTCCTAGGTATGTGATTTTTTTATTGACTATTGTGAATGGTATTTGTTTCTTGATTTCCTCCTGAGCTTCCTCATTATTGGTGTACAGAAATGTGACTGATTTTTGTGCATTGATCTTATAACCTGTGACTTTACTAAACTCATTTATGAGTTCTAGAAGCTTCATTGCAGACCTCTCAGGGTTTTCTATGTATAGGATCATGTCATCTGCAAATAATGAAGTTTTGACTTCTTCTTTTCCAATTTGAATGCCTTTTATATCTGATTCTTGCCTCAGTGCTTGAGCAAGTACTTCTAAGACAATGTTAAACAGAAGAGGTGATAGTGGGCATCCTTGTCTTGTTCCTGATCTTAGAGGGAAAGATTTCAGGATTTCACTGTTGTAAATGACGTTGGCTGTGGGTTTTTCATATATACTCTTTATCATGTTTAAAAAATTTCCTTGTATTCCAATCTTTTGCAGTGTTTTTATCAAGAAAGGGTGCTGTATTTTGTCAAATGATTTTTCTGCATCTATAGATATAATCGTGTGATTTTTTTCCTTCAATCTGTTTATATAGTGTATTACATTGATTGATTTTCTTATGTTGAACCATCCTTGCATACCCGGAATGAATCTCACTTGGTCATGGTGTATAATTCATTTAATGTGTTGTTGAATATGGTTAGCAAGTATTTTGTTGAGGATCTTTGCATCTAGGTTCGTTAGAGGAATTGATCTGTAATTTTCCTTTCTTGTGGAGTCTTTGTTTGGCTTTGGTACTAGGGTAATATTGGCATCATAGAATGAGTTAGGTAATGTTCCCTCTTTTTCAATTTTTTATAAGAGTTTCAGCAAGATTGGCATTAGTTCTTTCTGGAATGTGTTGTAGAACTCACCTGTGAATCTGTCTGAACCTGGGCTCTTCTTAGTTTGGAGGTTTTTAATGACTGATTCTATCTCTTTACTTGTGATTGGTTTGTTGAGATCATCAATTTCTTCTTCCATCAATATAGGCTGCTTATGTGTTTCTAGGAATTTGTCCATTTCCTCTGAATTGTCCTTTTTGTTGGAATATAGTTTTTCAAAGTATGCTTTTATGATAGTCTTTATTTCTGTGGGGTCAGTGGTGATATCTCCTTTCTCATTTCTTATTTTGTGTATTTGCACCTTCTCTCTTTTTTTCTTTGTTAGTCTTACTAAAGGCTTGTCAATTTTGTTGATCTTCTCAAAAAACCAGCTCTTGGTCTTGTTTATCTTTTCAAGTGCTTTCTTATTTTCTATTTCATTTAGTTCTGCTCTTATCTTTGTTATTTCTTTCTTTCTTCTTCCTTTGGGTTTAGTTTTTTGTTTTTTTTTTTTTTACTAATTCCTCTAAATGTGCAGTTAGTTCTTCAATTTTTGCTCTTTCTTCTTTTTTGATGTCTGAATTTATGGCTATAAATTTCCCTTTCAGTACTGCTTTTGCAGCATCTCATAAATTTTGGTATGTTGTGTTTTCATTTTCATTAGTTTCAAGGTAGTTATTAATTTCTTTTGAGATTTCCTTCTTGACTCCCTGTTTTTCTAAGAGTGTGCTGTTTAATTTCCATACCTTGGTGTGAAATCTGGGCCTCTGGCCCTTGTAGATTTCCAGCTTCACTCCACTGTGGTCAGAGATATTATTTTGTATGATTTCGATCTTTCTGAATTCATTGAGCCTTTCTTTGTGGCCTGGCATATGGTATATCTTGGAGAATGATCCATGTGCACTTGAGAAGAATGTATATCCTGCTGTATTTGGGTGTAATTATTTGTTTATATTGATTAGATCCAGGTCCTCTAATAAACTGCTCAAAGTTTTTGTTTCTTTATTGATTATCTTTTGAGATGTTCTGTCCAAAGTTGATAGTGGTGTATTAAAGTCCCCCACTATAATTGTAGAGGCATCTATTCTTTCACTTAGTTTTTCCAGTGTTTCCCTCATGTATTTGGAGGCACCCTTGTTAGGAGCATAAATATTTATGATTGTTCATTCTTCTTGAAAGATTATCCCTTTCACTAATATGTAGTATCCATCTTTGTCTCTCACAATTGTTTCACATTTAAAGTCTATTTTTTAAAAGATTTATTTATCTATTTACTTCTCTACCCTTCACCCCCACCCCAGTTGTCTGTTCTCTGTGTCCACCCACTGCATCTTCTTCTTTGTCTGCTTCTGTTGTTGTCAGCTGCACAGGAGTCTGTGTTTGGTTGCGTCATCTTGTTTTGTCAGCTCTCTGTGTGTGTGGCACCATTCCTGGGCAGGCTGCACTTTCTTTCACACTGGGCAGCTCTCCTTACAGGGTGCACTTCTTGTGTGTGGGACTCCCCTATACAGGGAACAGGCCTGCATGGCACAGCACTCCTTGCATGCATCAGCACCGTGCATGGGCCAGCTCCACATGGTTCATGAAGGCCCAGGGTTTGAACCACATGTGGTAGATAGACACCCTAACCACTGGGCCAAGTCTGCCACATAAAGTCTATTTTGTCTGACATTAATATAGCTACTCCTGCCTTTTTTTTTTTTTTTGGTTATTGTTTGCTTTTAAGATTGTTTTCCAGTCATTCACTTTCAAATTCCATGAATCCCTGGGTCTAAGATGTGTTCCTTGTAAACAGCACATAGATGGGTCATATTTCTTTATCCAGTCTTCCAGTCTGAATCTTTTGACAGGTGAGTTTAATCCATTGACATTCAGTGTTATTACTTTCAAGGAATTATTTATGTTAGCCATATTTTGTTTGGACTTGTGTTTGTCATATTTTGTTTGTTTGTTTTTTTCCTTCTCTTTTTCTCTTTTTTGTTGCTCTTACACTCTCCTCCAACTCTGCCTCTCCTGTTTTATTCTTTCTTCCTGCAGAACTCCCTTTAGTATTTCTTGAAGGGCAGGGTTCTTGTTGGCATACCCTTTTTTTTTTTAAGATTTATATATTTTATTTATTTATCTCCCTTCCCCCCCACCCCACCCCGGTTGTCTGTTCTCTGTGTCTATTTGCTGTGTCTTCTTTGTCCGCTTCTGTTGTTGTCAGCAGCACAGGAATCTGTGTTTCTTTTTGTTATGTCATCTTGTTGTATCAGCTCTTCGTGTATGCAGCACCATTCCTGGGCAGGCTGCACTTTCTTTTGCAATGGGCGGCTCTCCTTATGGGGTGCAATCCTTGTGCATGAGGCCACCCTATGCAGGGGACACTCCTTCGTGGCACAGCACTCCTTGCGTGCATGAGCACTGTGCTTGGGCCAGCTCCACATGGGTCAAGGAGGTCAGGGGTTTGAACCACAGACCTCCCATGTGGTAGACGGATGCCCTAACCACTGGGCCAAGTCCACTTCCCAGCATACTGTTTTAATTTCTCTTTATCTGTGAATATTTTGAACTCTCCATCATTTTTGAGTGCTAGTTTAGCTGGGAAGAGTATTCTTGGTTGGAAATTTTTTTCTTTTAGTACCTTGACTATATCATACTACTGCCTTCTTGCCTCCATGGTTTCAGATGAGAAATCTGCACTTAATCTTATGGAGCCTCCCTTGTATGTGATGGTTCTCTTTTCTCTTGCTTCTTTTAGAATTTTCTCTTTGTCTTGAGCATTGGATAATTTGACAAGTATATGTCTTGGGGTGGGCCTGTTGGGATTTATGGTGTTTGGTGTGCACTGTGCTTCCTGGACATGTACATCCATCTCTCTCAGTAGATTTGGGAAGTTTTCAGCCATTATTTTCTCCAACACCTCTTCTGTCCCCTTTCCCTTCTCTTCTCCTTCTGGGATGCCTATAATACATATGTTTGTGTATTTTGCATTGTCATTCAGGTCCCTAAGTCCCTGCTGGATTTTTTCTATCTTTTTATCTTTCAGTTCTACTATCTGTTTGATTTCAGATGTACTGTCTTCCACATTGCTAATTCTTTCCTCTGCCTCTTCTAATCTGCTGCTATTTGCTGAGAGTGTATTTTTGTTTTCTTGAACTGTGGTGTTCATCACCATCTTATCTGTTATCTTTTGTGTATGTCTGCAATTTCCTCTCCAAGTGTTTTCTTCATATTATTAATCCCTCCTTTACTTCATTAGGTTGATCCCTAATATATGTTTCGAGATCTTTAATTACCCATCTGATGTTCTGCTCCCCTTCCTGGTTTTTAGCTTGTTCATTGGATTTGGCCATGTTTTCCTGATTATTGGTTGGGTTTGTAGTTTTTTGTTGCTGTCTGGTCATCACTTTTTCTTGATGGTTTTAATCAGTTCCTTTGCTTCTTTGTCTAGTCTTGGGGATTAATTAGATGTTGTTTATGCATAAGTGTTATGTCTTCTCTTTGTCACTTTATTCTTCTTACTCTATTTTCTTGTTGCTGGCTAAGTTCACTTTGAAGGAAAATATTAGTGCCAGGGAAAGCAAAATGAGTAAGAAAAGACAATATATATAGTATTGCTAATAAATGTTAACAGAGCAACAGTGTGAGATCTTGGAGAATGGATATTAGACTCATGTAAGTTGTGCAGAGTTATAGCAGTTAGTAGAGCACCTATAATGTGACAGTCAAGTGAATATGGGGAGGAATATAGTGTGAATTAAAAGGCCAGAGTTTTCATGAGAGAGGGAAAGAGAAAAGAAAGACAATAATATCAACTATTATACACTTGTTTATGTATGTTTATGTATGAGTGATATATTTCCATAAATTTAAAAAATTAAAAAAAATTTTAATATAGAAAAAAATAAAAATAAAAACCTTCCAACTAAGAAAAGCCCTGGGCCAGATGGCTTCACAGGTGACTTCTACCAAACATTCTGGGAAGAGCTAACACCAATCTTGCTTAAAGTCTTCAAAAAAATCAAAATAGAAGGAACATTGACTAACTAATTTTATGATGTCATCATTACCCTAATACCAAAGCCAAGTTGCTGGAGAAGATGTGGAGGAATGGAAACACTCATCCACTGCTGGTCGGAATGCTGAAGGATACAGCCATTCTGGTGGATAGTTTGACAGTTTCTCAAAAAGTTAGCTATGGATTTGCCATATGACCCAGCAATTTCCCTACTGGGTATATACCCAGAAGAACTGAAGATAAGGACACAAACCAATATATGAGCACCAAATGTTCATAGCAACATCATTCACTATTGCCAAAAGTTGGAATCAACCCAAATGCCCATCAACAGATGAATGGATAAATAAAATGTGGACTATACATACAATGGAATGCTACTCAGCTTTAAGATGGAATACAGTACAAGCACATATGATAACATGGATGAATCTTGAGGACCTTATGTTGAGTGAAGCAAGCCAGACACTGAAGGACAAATACTACATGACCTCTCTGATATGAAACAAGCAAGCTGAGTTGTCTCAGGGAGGTAGAGACTGGAAGATAGACGTAAAGGAATTTGGGGTGGGGAGGAATTTTGCCAGCTGATGCCTATATGAGTGAAGTCTATGATAAGCTGGAGGTAAGTATTTGTACAGGGAAGGGATAAGATGGGGCACATGGATACCTTTGGGTGGGGTTTTCTGGGCTCTGGGGGGCTAGGGTTGGGAGGATGGGTCAAATGGCCCAAGGAACTGAGGGGAGGTCTGGGGGAACAGTTGAATATGGGAGAATGTTAGGTGTATGTTTGAAGCTATAATGTTGAGAAAACTCTTTAGAATATATAATAAGGAAGGATTACATGCTTAAGGTGCTTAAGAGGGGGCCATATGATACAGGGGCAAGCTTCTAGGGAGTGTGTGAGTGCACATTTTGTCATAGTGTGTTATATCATTGGGTGGAGACCCATAAAATGAGTGTGAAGGTGTACCCACATCCTGGGGAAACCTGATGTTCCCAAATAGAGGGAATTGTGTCTCTCAAGAGAATTGGTGGCTCCCAGTTAGGGCAGTCTAGTATGTCAAGCCCTCAGCATTGTTGCAGTATCTGTAAATCTGGTCCCTCCAATAGTGAAGATTGATTGTCACTGTGGGTCCTGAGGGGAGGGGAGAGGGTATAGAATAGATGAAGCAGAGCAACTGGGGGCCAATGGAAGTGCTCCACAAGATCATGCAGTGATGGATATAGGACATGTTAACTTACACCAAAAATGTATAAAAGTCTTGTAAGCTAAAATGTAAACCATTATGTAAAATATAAGGAAGAAAAAAATTTAGAAATTTGTACAGTCTAAAATATAAACCATTGGTGGCAGACTTGGCCCAGTGGTTAGGGCATCTGTCTACCACATGGGAGGTCTGTGGTTCAAGCCCCCGGCCTCCTTGCCTGTGTGGACCTGGCCCACATGCAGTGCTGATGTGCTCAAGGAGTGCCCTGCCACACAGGGGTGTCCCCTGCATAGAGGAGCCCTACACGCAAGGAGTACACCCTGTAATGAGAGCTGCCCAGCACAAAAGAAAGGGCAGCCTGCCCAGGAATGGTGCCGCACACACGGAGAGCTGACAGAACAAGATGATGCAACAAAAAGAAACACAGATTCCCATGCCGCTGACGACAACAGAAGCGGACAAAGAAGATGCAGCAAATAGACACAGAGAACAGACAACCAGGGTCAGGGGGGAAGAGGAGAGAAATAAATAAATAAATCTTTAAATATATATATATATATATATACCATAATGTAAACCAAAATGGAACCATGTTTGGTAGCTATGTTTCAAAATCTGTACATCAACTGCAGCAAATATGACATGAACATGTAAAAAGATCACTGCTGGGGAAAGGGGAAAAGGGTTTGATGTTGGTTATAGGGGAGTCCCCAATATTGCATATGTGAATTAATGTGATCTAAAACTTTTTTGAAGACAAAATTAAAAATTAGAAAAAAAAGAGAGGAAGGATGTAGACACTGACAAAGAAATGAAGGTAAGTGCCTTGCCACTGTACATACTAGGCAATACCTATTACAATGATGAAAGGCAAAATGTTTGAAACAATGCTTCATAATATTTTTCATTTTATTAATACACCCATTTATTTTTACTTTGTTTTAGTAATTCTAAATTATTGTGTGTTCTATTTCTAAACTATAAACCCATCACTATATTTCAACTTCCTATTAATTGAATTTGGCAATATATTAGGCTTCATTGTTGAAGATGTTTTGGACCACAGAGAGGTTCAACTATGTCAGGGGAGGAACACTGGTGTGGGATGTTGATGGGGGGCACATGAGTGGGAGGTAGTTCTCCAGGGCATGTATATAGGAGACATAAAAATGTTCTGATATATATTGGGTATTTTTATAGTAGTTACAGTTACAAACGTCAACTGAGGGAGTGCTGAGTTCCTACTCAGGGGAGCTCTGTCACATTCCCCAATGAAACAACAATAATCCCCCAAGAGCAACAGCAAAGACCAACAAGGAAGGATAGTCCAATAATGAGCCCTTGATACTGATGACTATGCTTATGAGCCTGTTTTGCTGAAATATGAACTAGGCCTAGAGCTGCAGGGTACCTGCAGCTGAAAGCCTCCATGTTGCTTAAATGTGGCCACTCTCTAAGCCAGTCTCAGCATATAAATGCATTGCCTTCCCCTCAGTGTGGGATGTGACTCTTGGGGATGAGCATCCCTAGCACTGAGGGATTACCACCAATCACTAACTGGTGATGCAATTAGAAAGAGACCTTCCTACACATGCCTCTTTTCACTTTTACTGATCCTGTGGTTGGTGCTAGGAATGTTGCATTCACAGGGGACTTGAATCTCTGGACTGCCCCATGTGCCAGCTGGGCCCTGAGCCTCAGCAGGATTGTGAATCCTACTCTCTGGTTCACTGGACTTACCTAGGTCAGCTAACAGGGAGGTGAAGATGGTCAAACACCACAGCAGGGAATTAAGAGTGCTAGCAACTACAAGCAGAGGAATTGCATGCATCATCCATGTAGCATCTAAGCCCCCTCTTGATCTAGAGGTGGAGTGGACATCACCATCCCAGGGCCCACAGAATGGAGGAATAAAATATGGATTAGAGTGGACTTACTGGACTTATTCTACTATAAAACTATTATGACTAGTAATAGAAGAAACTGTAACATTGAGGTGGAGAAAGTGACCACAGTAGTTGCTGGGGGCAGGGAGACAGAAGAGATATGATGTGGGGGCATTTTCAGGACTTGGAGTTGTCCTAAATGGTATTGTAGGGTCAGATGCTGGACTTTATATATCCTGCCTTAACCTACTGAGTGTACTGGTGGAAAGTGTGAACTACAGGGTAAACTATTACCTATGTAGTGTATCAGTGGTCCAAAATGTATTCCCCAAGTGTGATGAGTGTACCACAATGATGGAGGAGGTTGTTGGTGTGGGAGGATTGGGGGTGGGTGGGAGATATATGGGAACCTCTTATATTTTTTTCATTTAACATTTTTTGTGTGCTGTATATATCTTCAAAAAATACAATTTAAAAAATGATGGGGTGTGGGGGTGGGGAATGGGGTATATGGGAATCTCATGTTTTTATGCTTTTTTAGTGTTTTTTAATGTAACATTCTTTGTGATCTATTTAACTTTAAAAAGTGTAAAAAATTAAATATAAATTTATTATTAAAAATAAAAATAAAACAATTTTAAAAATTCAAAAATAAAAAAAAGTAGAAGGAACATTGTCTGTCTATCTCATTCTATGATGCCAGCATTATGCTAATACCAAAGCCAAAAGACACTATGAGAAAGGAAAATAATAGACCAATATTGCTAATGAACCTAGATGCAAAAATCTTTAACAAAATACTTGCTAATCACACTCAACAACATACCAAATGAATTATACACCATGAGGAATTGGGCTTCCTTCCTGGTATGAAAGTATGGTTTAATATAAGAAAATCAATGTTATATACCACATAAACATATTGAAAGGGGAAAAAATTCACATACTCATCTCTATAGATGCAAAAAGAGAATTCAACAAAATATAGCACCCTCTCCTGATGAAAACAAAAAGATAGGGATAGAAGGATACTTGCACAACATGATAAACGGTATATATGAAAAACACACAGCTAACATAATGCACAATGGTGAAATCCTAAAAGATTTCCCTCTAAGATCAGGAACTAGACAAGGGTACCCTCTATCATCCCTATTTATCACTGTGTTAGAAGTACTTGCTAGAGCACTGAGGCAAGAAACAAGTATAAAAGTCATTGAACTTGGAAAGAAAGAAGCAAAAATTTCACTATTGCAGATAACATCATCCCATATATAGAAAGTCCAAAACTCTACAATGTAGCTATTAGCACTTAATGAGTTCAGTAAAGTCACAGGTTTTAAGATCAATGTACAAAAATAAGTAGCATTCCTGTATATCAATAATGAGAAATCTGAGAAGGAAATCAGGAAAAAAATACCATTTACAATAGCAACAAAAAGAATCAAAGACCTAGGAATAAATTTAACTAAAGATATGTGACTTATTAATATATGCAGAAAATTACACAACACTGGTAAAGGAAATCAAAGAATACTTAAATAAATAGAAAAATATTCCCTGTTCATGGATAGGCAGACTACACACCATTAAGATGTCAATCCTACCCACACTGATACATGGATTTAAAGCAATCCTAATAAAAATCAACTCAGAATTTCTTTCTGAACTGGAAAAACTATGAAATTTATTTGGAAGGGCAAGAGACCCCAAATAGCCAAAGACATATAGGAAAAGAAAAATGAAATCAGAAGAATCACACTACCAGAATATAAAACATACTACAAAGCTACAGTGGTCAAAACTGCATGGTATTGGTGCAAGAATAGACATAATGACCAATGGAACAGAATTGAGCATTCTGATATAGATCCTCACATTTATGGTCAACTGATATTCTTGAAGACCATCAAGCCCACTAATGGTGAGAAAATGGCCTCTTCTACAAATGGTATTTGGAGAATTGTCTATCCATAGGCAAAGAATGAGAGAGGAACACCATTTCATACCTTACACAAAAATTAACTCAAGATAGATCAAAGATCTAAATAAAAGAGCCAAGACCAAAAAGACTTGGAAGATAATATAAGGAAATATCTACAGGACCTTGTAATAGGAAATGATTTCATGAAATTCATGCCAAAAGCATGAGCAGTGAAAGACAAATAGACAAATGGGACAACATCATATTTAAAAACTTTTGTAACTCAAAGGAGCTTGTCAAGAAAGTGAAAAGGCAGCCTACACAATGGGAGAAAATATTTAGTAACCATATATCTGGTAGGAATCTACTATCTATCATATATAAAGAAATACTGTACCTCAAAAATCAAGACAAATAAACCATTTGAAAAATGGGCCAGTGATTTCAACAGACACTTCTCCAAAGAGGAAATACAAATGATCAAAAAGCACATGAAAAGATGCTCAACCTCCCTAGCTCTTAGGGAATTGCCAATCAAATCTACAATGAGATACCATCTTATGCACATTAGACTGGTGACTATTAAATAAACAGAGGACTACAAGTTTGGAGAGGATGTAGAGGAATGGGAACACTTATCCATTGCTGATGGGAATGTAGAATGGTGCCGCCATTGTGAAGGAGAGTTTGGTGGTTCCTCAAAAATCTATTTCTCTGCCCTATGATCCAGTGATTCCTCTCCTGGGTATCAAGAAAAATGGAATGCAAGTACATGAGCAGATATATGTGCACTAATATTCATAGCAGCATTATTAACTATTGCCAAAAGTTGGAATCAACCCAAATGCCCATAAGCTGATGAGTGCATAAACAAAATGTGATATATACATAAAATGGAATATTACTCAGCTGTAAGAAGGAATACAGTACTAACACGTGGGACAAATATGGATGAATCTTGAGGACCTTATGTTGAGTGAAGCAAGCCAGGCAGTGAAGGCCAAATACTACATGATTTCACTGACAAAAATTAAGTAAACTGAGCAGACTCACAGAACTAGAGTGTGGATGAAGATTTAGAAGAAATAGAAAGGGAGATGATTTTGAGCCAGTGCCCATATGGGCAAAATCTATGACAAGGTGGAAGTGTGTAGATATACAATGAAAGGACATGGCAGGGAAATAGTGATCATATTGGCTTGAGTGGTGCAGGTTTAACAGGGGTTAGCATGTGGAGCTTGGGTTGGATGGTCCATGGAACTGGGGTCAAAGTAGGGGGAGGGAGCAGCTCAACACTGGGGATTGACTTGTATGTGGTTGAAATTACAATGTTGGGAATGCTTATTTGGCAAATGACAAAGAAAGGTTACTTGTTTAGGGTGTTGGGTGGAGGCATTTGGGCCAGGGCAGAACTGGGGCAGGCTTCTAGGGAGCACATGAGTGATCATTTTGACACAGTGTATTGCATCAGTGGGTAGAGACCCACAAAATGAGCAGGAAGGTTTTGGACCCTCATCCTGGGGAGACCTGCTATGATCTAAAACAGAGGGATGGAGGTGGGACAAGATTGTGTCTAAGTGAGTGCACCTCATAATCTCTCCTGCAAAGAAGCAGCTGAGTAGGGTTGGAGTCCTGCTGGAGTGGGCTGTTTTGGGGACTTCCAGGGCAGGTGGTGTCTGGATGTTGATTTGAGACAGGGACAGAAGAGGATCTTGCAAGAGGTAGAATTTTGGATTTCTGACATGGGGATCAGAAGTTGTGGGCGGGACCTTTTCCCCTAGGGCTGGCAGACATGGTGATCCCTGAAAACTGTTTGTTGTATGTGGCATTACCAAACCTCCTATTTACCGGATGCGTGGTTCCTGGGTCTGTATCCCCTAAACCTCTGTAGCCCACAATCCACAGACTCACATACCTTGACTCTGCAATATCCCGGACTTACTATTCCTGAATCCAGCATGCCCTGAGGTCCATCTGAGGTCCATGATTACTCTAGCCCTCCACGTTTTTGTTTTGTTTTGTTTTGTTTTTCTCTTTGAGCTTGGAGGAGCTTACCAGGTGGCTTGGGGAGAGTTTGGGAAGAAAGGAGAAGTGAATCTGCAGAGAAAGCCCAATTTACCTAAACATCCTGGGATAGGAAACTTGGTCTGGAAGAAGGTGGAGTAAAAAAATCAATTAGATCTCCCCATGCACACCTAAGGGGGAGGGACTGTAGGACATGCTATCCAAGCTTCCAGTAGCATATTTGGGGTTTCTGGTGAGGTGTAGGTGCTCTCAAGCAGGAAATAAAGAGTCATTGTCTTCTGTGTTGAGTTGGTTCAACAAGGACCCACTTGAATCTCCTACTGGACCCCTCATGCAGCTTTCCTGCAGCCCTGGGAGAGAGAGAAGTGAGGAAGGGAGAAAGGGGGAATGTCAGATCCCTTAGCATTTTGTTTAACTGCAAAGAGGATTCCTAGCTTGAAACTTTGGTTGTGTTTTTTATTTGTCATGGTTGCTATTGCTGCATTGTCTCCTGTTTTTTTCTTCCATTTTATCCCCCAAGGTCCTTTTTCTTTTCTTTAGATTTTTTCTCTTTTTCTTTTTCTTGCATGCTTCCCTCCCCCTTTTGGCCCCCCTTTTTTCTTTTTTTCTCTCTTTCTCTTTTTTCTCTTCTTTTTTATTTTTCATATAATAGATGCTGCAGGGAGTGATTCATATTTGCTGTGTTTCCTCATCCTCTATTTCCTCTTTTCTATGTGTACTGATTTTGGCCATCTACACTATCCCCTTTCCTCTACATCTTTCTATCCTCCATTAGTAGTTTCTCTTACATTCCACCTCCCTTTGTTTGGTCCCCAAATTGTCTGACTTTTTATTTCTAATATCTTTGTTCTGTTTTCTGTCTTTTATTCACTCTTGATATTATTGTATTTCTTTTCTCTTTCCCTCTCTCATGAAAACACCGGCTTTTTAATTCATACTATATTCCTCCCCATATTCAGTTGATTGTCTCATTATAGTCACTCTACTTATTGCTATAATTCTACACAGCTTACATGAGTCCAACATCCATTCTCCTAGATTTCACATTGTTCCTCTGTTAACATTTATTATCAATACTACTTTATACATTTTCTTTTCACACTCATTTTGCTTTCCCTGACCCTAATATTTTCCTTCAAAGTGAACTTAGCCAGCAACAAAAAAATAGAGTAAGAAGAACAAAGTGACAAAGAGAAGACATAACACTTATGCAAAAACAACTAATTAAGCCCCAAGACTAGACAAAGAAGCTAAGGAACTGGTATAACCCATCAAGATAAAATGATGACCAGACAGCAACAAAAAACTACAAACCCAACCAATAATTGGGAAAACATGGCCGAATCCAATGAAGAAACTAAAAACCAGGAAGAGGAGCAGAACATTGGACAAATAATTAAAGCTCTCAAAACATATATTAGTGACCAATTTAATGATGTATAGGAAGAGATTAAGAATATGAAGAAAACACTTGGAGAGAATACAGAAGAAATTGCAATCATACACAAAAAGAAAATGGATATGACGGTTATGAATAGCACAATTCAAGAAATCAAAAATACATTCTTAGGAAATAACAGCAGATTAGAAGATACAGAGGAGAGAATTAGTGATGTGGAAGACAGTATGTCTGAAATCAAACAGTAGAACTGATTGATAAAAAGATAGAAAAAATCCAACGGGGACTTAGGGACCTGAATGACAATGCAAAATGCACAAACATATGCATTATAGGCATCCCAGAAGGAAAAGAGAAGGGAAAGGGGACAGAAGGTGGGTTGGAGGAAATAATGGCTGAAAACTTCCCAAATCTACTGAGGGAGATGGATGTACATGTCCAGGAAGCACAACACACCCCAAACAGCAGAAATCACAACAGGCCTACTCCAAGACATATACTTATCAAATTATCCAATGCACAAGACAAAAAGAAAATCCTAAAAGCAGCAAGAGAAAAGAGAAATATCACACACAAAGGAGGCACCATTAAGATTAAGTGCTGATGTCTAATCTGAAATCATGTAGGCAAGAAGACAGTGGTATGACATAGTCAAGGTATTAAAAGAAAATAATTGCCAACCAAGAATACTCTATCTAGCAAAGCTGGCATTCAAAAATGATGGAGAGTTCAAAGTATTCACAGATAAACAGAAACTAAGAGAGTATGCCAAGAAGAAACCTGCCCTGCTGGAAATACTAAAGGGAGTTCTGCAGGAGGAAGGAAAAAAACAGGGGAGGCAGAGTTGGAAGAGAGTGTAAGATCAACTAAAATGACAAAAAGAGAAAGAAAATCAAACAACATATGGCAAACACAAATCCAAAGAAAATATGGCTAATATAAGTAATTCCTTCAAAGTAATAACTCTGAATGTCAATGGATTAAAATCACCTGTTAAGAGACACAGATTGAAAGATTGGATAAGGATATATGACCCTTCTATATGCTGTCTACAAGAAACACATCTTAGACCCAGGGATTAAAGGAAATTGAAAGTGAATGGCTGGAAAACAATCTTACAGGCAAACAATAATCAAAAAAGGGCAGGTGTAGCTATATTAATATCAGACAAAATAGACTTTAAATGCAGAACTATTGTGAGAGACAAAGATGGACACCCCATATTAGTGAAAGGGGTAATCTTTTAAGAAGAACGGTCATAAATATTTATGCCCCTAACAAGGGCACAATTCCAAATACATGAGGCAAACACTGGAGAAACTATGGTAAGGAATAGATGCCTCTACAATTATAGTGGGGGACTTTAACACACCACTATCACAATTGAACAGAACATCTCAAAATAGAATCAATAAAGAAACAATGACATTGAACAATATATTAGAGGATCTGGACCTAATAGACATATACAGAACTTTACACCCAAATACAGCAGCATATACATTCTTCTCAAGTGCATATGGATCATTCTCCAAGATAGACCACATGCTAGGCCACACAGAAACTCTCAATGAATTCAGAAAGATAAAAAATCACACAAAATAATTTCTGTGACCACAGTGGAATGAAGCTGGAAATCTGCAAGGGCCAGAGACCCAGATTTGGCAACAAGATATGGAAGTTAAACAATACACACTTAGAAAACCAGTGGGTCAAGGAGGAAATCTCAAAGGAAATTAACTACCAAGAAACTAATGAAAATGATAACAAAACATATCAAAACTTACGGGATGCAGTAAAAGCAGTACTGGGAGGGAAATTTATGACCATAAATTCATACATCAGAAAAGAAGAAAGAGCTAAAATTGAAGATCTAACTGAACACTTGGAGTGATTAGTAAAAAAGCAACAAACTAACACCAAAGGAAGAAGAAAGAAAGAAATAACAAAGATCAGAGCAGAACTAAATGAAATAGAAAATAAAAAATCATTTGAAAAAATAAATGAAACCAAGAGCTAGATCTTTGAGAAGATCAACAAAATTGACAAACCTTAGCTAGACTAAAAAAGAAAAAGAGAGAAGATGTAAATACACAAAATAAGTAATGAGAAAGGAGATATCACCTCTGACCCCACAGAAATAAAGGGTATCATAAAAGGATACTTTGAAAAACTACATGCCAACAAGAAGCACAATTTAGAGGAAATGGACAAATTCCTAGAAACACATAAACAGCCTACATTGATGAAAGAAGAAATTGACAATCTCAATAAACCAATCATAAGTAAAGAGAATCAGTCATTAAAAACCTCCCTGGTAAAAAGAGTCCTGGGACAGACAGCTTCACAGGTGAATTCTACAAAACATTCCAGAAAGAACTAACACCAGTGTTGCAAAAACTCTTCCAAAAAATCAAAACAGAAGGAACATTGCCTAACTCATCCTATAATGCCAACATTACTCTAGTACCAAAGCCAAACAAAGACACCACAAGAAAGGAAAATTACAGACCAATCTCTATAATGAACCTAAACGTGAAAATCCTCAAAAAAATATTTGCTAATCATATTCAACAACACATTAATTGAATTATACACCATGACCAAGAGGGATTCATTCCTGGTATGCAAGAATGACTCAACATAAGAAAATCAATTCATGTAATACACCATATAAACAGATTGAAGGAAAAAAATCACAAGATCATGTCTATAGATGCAGAAAAACATTTGACAAAATACAGCACCCTTTCTTGATAAAAACACTGTAAAAGATCGGTATAGAAGGAAACTTTCTGAACATGATAAAGAGTACATAAGAAAAACCTACAGCTAACATCATTTATAATGGTGAAATCCTAAAATCTTTCCCTTTAAGATCAGGAATAAGATAAGGATGACCACTATTACCCCTTCAATTTAACATAATCTTAGAAGTACTTGCTCGAGCACTGAGGCAAGAACCAGACATAAAAGGCATACAAATTGTAAAGAAAGAAATCAAAATTTCTCTATTTGAAGATGATATGATCCTATATATAGAAAACCCTGAGTAGTCTACAAGAAAGCTTCTAGAACTTATAAATGAGTTCAGTAAAGTCTCAGGTTACAAGATCAATGTGCAAAAATCAGTAGCATTTCTATACACCAATAAGGAGCAAGCTCATGAGGAAATGAAGAAACAAATACCATTTAAAATAGTAAATTAAAAAATCAATTACCTAGGAATAAATTTTAAGTAAAGATGTAAAAGATTTATACACAGAAATCTACACAACACTGTTCAAGGAAATCAAAGAAGACCTAAATAAATGGAAGAATATTCCCTGTTCATGGATAGGAAGACTAAATATTATGATGACGTCTATCCTACCAAAACAGATCTACAGATTCAGTGCAATCCCAATAAAAATCAGCACAGCATACTTTATTGGACTAGAGAACTAACTATGAAATTTATTTGGAAAGGAAAGAGGCCCTGAATAGCCAAAGATATATTAAAAAGGAAAAGTGAAATTGGAGGAATCATACTACCTGATTTCAAAACCAACTACAAAGCTACAGTAGTGGAAATGGCATGTAGTGGCACAAGGATAGACACACTGACTAATGGAACCAAATTGAGAGTTCTGATATAGATCCTCATATATACGGCCATACAGTATTTGACAAGGCCACCAAACTCTCTCAACTGGAAGAGAATGGCCTCTTCAACAAATGGTGCCTGGAGAACTGGATATCCATATATAAAAGGATGAAAGAGGATTACCAACTCACATCTTATACAACAATTAACTGAAGGTGGATCAAAGACCTAAATATAAGAGCCAAGACCATAAAGACCTTGGAAAGCAATGTAGCGAAGCATCTACATATCCTTGTAATAAGAAATGGCTTCATGAACTTCACACCAAAAAATGAGCAGCAAAAGAACAAATAGGTAAATGGGACTTCCTCAAATTTAAAGCCTTCTGCACCTCAACAGAGTTTGTCAAGAAAGTGAAAAGAGAGCCTACACAATGGGAGAAAATATTTGATAACCATATATCTGATAGGAGATTAATATCCTGCATACATAAAGAACTCCTATATCTCAAAAATAAAAAAGACAAACAACCCATTTTAAAAATGGGAAAAAGATTTGAACAGACACTTCTCCAAAGAAGACATACAAATGGCTAAAAAGCACATGAAAAGATGCTCAAAATCTACTAGATATTAGGGAAATGCAAGTCAAAACAACAATAAGATACCATCTTACTCCCGTAAGACTGGCAGCTATAAAAAATCAGAAGACTACAAGGGCTGGAGAGGTTGTGGAGGAATGGGAACACTCATCCACTGCTGGTGGGAATGCAGAAGGATCCAGCCATTTTGGAGGACAGTTTGGCTGTTTCTTAAAAAATCTAGCTATAGATTTGCCATATGACCTAGTAATTTCACTGCTGGGTATATACCCAGTAGAAATGAAAACAAGGACACAACCTGATATATGCACACCAATGTTCATAGCAGCACTATTCACCTGATATATGCTCAAAAACAGATAAATGGATAAATAAAATGTGGCATATACATCCAATGAAATACTACTCAGCTATAACAATACAGTACAAACACACGTGATAACATGGATGAATCTTGAGAACCTTGTATTGAGTTAAGCAACCCAGGCATTGAAGGACAAATACTACATGACCACTCTGATATGACATAAGTAAACCAAGTTGTCTCAGATAGCTAGTGACTGGTTGATAGGCCTAAAGGAAGTTGGGGGTTATAGGAAAGTTGTGAGCCAACACCTACATGGGTGAAATCTATGATAAGCTGGAGGTAAGTATTTGTACAGGGAAGAGATAAAATGAGGGCATAAGAATACATTTGGGTGGGGCTTTGTGGGCTTGAGGGGGCTATGGATGGGAGGAATGGTCAGATGACCCAAGAAATTTGGGGAGTGTGGGGGAAACATTTGAACATAGGAGATTGTCAGGTATGTGGTTGAAATTATAATGTTGAGAAAACTCTTAAGAAAATATAATAAGCTTCCCTGTTTATAATCTTAAGGGGGGCATCTGACACAGGACAAGCTTCTAGCGAGTGTGTGAGTGCTCATTTTGTTATAGTGGGTTATATCATTGGGTGGAGACCCATAAAATGAGAGTGAAGGTATACCCACATCCTGGGGAGAACTGATGCTCTCAAACAGAGGAATTTGTATTTCTCAAGAGAATTGGTGGTTCCCAATGGGTTAGGGCAGTTGAGTATGTCAAGCCCTCAACATTGTTGCAAGTATCTCTGAATATGGTCCTTCAAATAATGAAGATTAATTGTCACTGTGGGCCCTGAGGGGAGGGGGAAATAGGTATTGAATAGATGGAATCAGTGTAGTTGTGGGGCAATGGAAATATTCCACAAGATCATGCAATGATGGATATAGGATGTGTTAAATTACACCAAAAATGTATAAAAGTCTATAAGCTAAAATGTAAACCATAATGTAAAACAGAAGATAACTAAAAATTTAGAAAATTATATAGTCTAAAAGATAAACCATAATGTAATCCCAAATGGAACTATGTTTGAAAGCTATTGTTTCAATGTCTGTACCTCAGCTGCAGCAAATATAATATGAACATGTAAAAAGGTCATTGCTGGGGAAGGGACAAAGTGTTTGATGTTGGATATGTGGAGTACCATTTATTGTATATGTGAATTACTGTGATCTAAAACTTTTGTGAAAACAAACTTAAGTAGAAAAAAAAAAGAAAGGATGTAGACACTGAGAAATAAATGGAAGAAATTGCCTTGCCACTGTACATCCAGGGCCACACCTATAGTAGTGATGAAAGACAAAATGTCAAAAACAAAGCTTTTTCATTTTTTCATTTTTTGATGCCTCTATTTAATTTTTCTAAATTACTATGTATTCTATATCTAACCTTTAAATCCATTACTATATTCCACTTTACTATTCATGGAACCTGTCAATATATTAGACTTCATTTTTAAAGAAGTTTCAGACAACAGAGAGGTTCAAGTATGGCAGGGGAGGAACACTGGTGTGGGGTATTATTGATAGGGGGCACACAGTTGGGAGGGTGTTCTCTTGGGCATATATACAGGGTACATAAAAATGTTTGGATATTTTCATAGTGGTTTCAATTAAAAATGAAAATTGAGGGAAGTGCTGAGTTCCTAGCTAGGGGAGCTCTATCACATTCCCCAATGGAACAGCAACAATCCCTCAAGTGCAATGGCAAAGACCAATATAGATGGATGGCCCAACAATAAGCCATTTATACTGATGGCTATGATTATGAGCCTGTGTGCCTGAAATATAAACTGGGCCTAGAGCTGTCAGGTGCCTAAGGGTTACCTCCTGAGAGCCTCCATTTTGCTCAATTGTGGCCACTCTCTAAGCCAAACTCAGCATGCAAATGTATTACCTCCCCCCTAGCATGGGACATGATGCCTGGGGATGAGGCTCCCTTGTGCTGAGGGATTATTACCAAGCCCCAGCTGATGATGTGACTAGAAAAAGATCTTGAATAAAAGGGCCAACTCAGACCAGCAGAATATCTCAACCTACATGTAATATCAGGTGTTAAAAACTGCTTTATGCCTTTGGATAAAAGGGGGAAATGGAAAGGGCTATCATTCTCCAAAAAAGAGTCAGGAGGTCATCAGAGGGTAATGCTTATGCACACCTTAGCAGGGTCCCAGAGACAGCCAAAGTAGATAGAAACCCAGGTACTGGTTTTCCTGAGGGCTACAGAGACCCACAGTTTCTACAGTCATGACAGATGGCTCTGTAGTTCAGTGCCATGTCAGTTGGCCCTACTTTGGAGTTTGTGTTTCTGAGTGTGATAGAGTTGGACTCAGATATGACCTTTCTATACACACCTCTTCTGTTATTTTTACTGGACCTGTGGTTGGTGCTGGGGTTGGTATATACTCAGGAGACCTGAATCTCTGGACTGTCCATGTGACAGCCAGGCCCTGAGCCTCAGCAGACTTGCAACTCCTACCATCTGGTTTATTGGGCTTACCCTGGCCAGCTAACAGGGAGGTGAAGAAAGTTAACCACAACACCAGGGAGCCAAGAGTGCCTACAACTGCAAGCAGGAGAATTGTATCCATCATCCATGTGGAATCTAAGCCCCCTCTTGATGTAGAGGTGGAGTGGACATAACCATCCCTGCATCCACAGGATGGAGAAATAGAGTATGAATTAGAGTGGACTTACTGATATTCTACTATGGAACTATTGTGATTAGTAATGGAAGAAATTGTAGCATTGATGTGGAGAAAGTGGCCACGGTAGCTGCTGAGGGTAGGGAGAGGGAAGAAGAGATATGATGTGGGGGCATTTTCAGGACTTGGAGTTGTCCTGGGTGGTACTGCAGGGACAGATGCTGGACATTGTATGTCCTGCCATGGCCCACAGGGTGGACTGGAGGAGAGTAAACTAAATGTAAACCATTACCCATGTGGTGCAGCAGTGCTCCAAAATGTATTCACCAAATGCAATGAATGTGCCATGATGATGAAAGAGTTTGTTGATGTTGTTGTAGAGAAATCGGGTGTGCGCGGTATCGAAGGCCAGGACACGAGAGTACCAAGAAGGAAGTTGGTTTATTTTGACTGGCTGGGCTCAGCAGACTCTTGTCCTCATAAAAACCGAACCCCGAATAGCTTTTTCCAGACCCTTTTATACAAAGGATATAGGATTAGGGAGACTAACAGTGATGGTATGCAAACAGACCTCTGGTTAGGTTCTTCAGTGTTTGATCTTAGTATCAGATAGGTTATTTCCTCCAGGCGAGTTACATATTCTCCACATCCAAGGCAGCTTGGATTAGCATATCTTCCACATCTCATCTGGAGGCAACCCTAAATACACATTCAGTCTCAGATCCTATCTGATCATTCAAAGACTGTAGGGCCTATATTACTTATTTGGCTATTTTGGGGACCAGGTACACTGGGAAACAATTTTGAATTTATGCACAGGCTATATCATATTCCCCCCTTTGAGGCCAAGCTTAAGTTATTAAGCTTCGGCATCACTATTGTCTGAGTCCTCCTGGACTGACTGGTATGTATATAGAGCCATGAGATGGGCAGCTGTTTGCCTTTTTACTATACCATTTATCAGGGTGCGCATTCTGTTTATGATGAAAGGGAGGAGGCATGGAAGGATGGTGCATGCTCCTATGAAGAGGGCAATTATTCCCAGTAGAAGCTTGAAATTGTTTACTATTGATTGTCAGCTTCCAAAGGGATTATTTAAATTCGAACCATTCCAGGTTTGCACTGGGACATGAGCAATTTTTACTATATTGCTTGTAATTTCATCAATAACCTTTCCAGTGTTATCTAATTCAAGGCAGCAGTTAGAGAGGTTGAATTTTCCACAAACTCCCCCTTCCGCTGCCAAGAGATAGTCTAGGGCAAGACGGTTTTGATAGATAGCATTCCTGAATTTAGTTTGCTCTTGGGCTAGTAGGTTTAGAGCATGGACAGTTTCATTAGTTATTATTTCTACCACAGCTTGTAGGCAGATGATTCGGTTTAGCATATAGATAGGGGTTCGGTAACCCCACATGCCATCCTCTGCCCAAGTTGCTGGCCCATAGTATTGTATTATACGCTCAGGGGGCCATTCTTCACCTCCCCAGGTAATGACAGCCCTTTTTTCCCTTATGTTTTGATATACTGGCTGGCTTAGCTCTTTCCCTTCTGTTAAGGGAATGAGGAAGAAGGAGGGTTTTATTGTACCAAGCATACAAGTTCCACACCAGTTTCGCGGCAGTTCTCGGAATGCAACCTTCCCACAAATCCAGTACAAACCATTTGGGGCAGTAAAGGGGCCCTTTGCAGTGGAGTTCCACACTGTGACTAATTTGGGGAAAGTACGATTTATGAGAACGAGGTCCAATTCATTCCATGTTCCCCAAGGCTTTGTGGTATACTTTTGGAATTTTCCACCTGTACATGTTAGGTTTCCAACAGCTATAGAGGAGCTTAGGCAGGCCCTTGAAGCACAATATTTTCCTATGACAGAAGTTTGTAAGGGCCACATACTATCTCGGGGGACAGCCAGGAGGTCAGTTGCATTATATGGTTGGCTGTAATTGTATTCCCTGGTCTCCCATGGCCATTGGTCTCCCATATTAGTACCGCCACATACACAGCATGAGGAGACATTTAAGGCTGCCCCTACCACTTCAGCCAGGCTTATAAAGAGGTTTCTTGCTGCTTGTGGGATGGAAAAGGGCTTTTCCATTTCTTCATAAAAGGAGTGGAACACAGAATGGGCTTTATTTGTGAGTGGGTATTCTCGATACCCAACCCAGATGTAGGCTCCTGGGTCTATTCCTTTACCATCAGTGCGGAGGCCCATTTGGACTCCCTGAGTCTGCCAGGATTCAGGTTTAAGGATGGTGAGGTTTAAAGGGTTACATTGACCACGTGGACAGTTAGCCGGGGCCATACCCTTGGTGAGGATAGCTGTCTGTTTAGCTATGTCTGTGTTCCAGGTGGCCCAGGTGACACAAGACCAGTAGGGGCAGTAGTATGCATCTATGTATTTGCACCAAAAGCACCCCCCTTGGGCTGCACTTCCCATTTCTGGAGCGCACATATACTTATTGCTATGAGTATACATTTGCTCCCAGCTGAGCCTTCCACAATCTGTGTTCCATGGTATCCCGGAGTCTATAACCTGACATGTGTCAAATAGGAGGGACACTCATTGGTTCTGGCTCATGACTGGGGTGGAGGAAAGTAGATACCCATTTTGATTAAGCACTCTTATTTCCCATTTGCGGGAGACTGTTGGGGGTCTAGGGTCATAACAGGTTATTTGGCCAGATGCATTACAGATACTATAGGAGGTTCCCTGAAACTGACAGGTGGTTACCTGGCCCTTGCAGGTGTAATGACTATGATATATTAATGTGGTGTTGACATGGGCCCCTGTACGCACCTTTTGAATACATGGCTCACATTCTGTGGTGTCAACCTGGGACCAGGGGAGGTTTAGGGCTAGAAGTAGGAAAAATAGGCAAAGGGACATTGCAACAGATTAAACCGGATTCCTAATCTTCGGCTGCGCGTAGACCAATCAGCTTGCAGGGTGTGATTGGAGCAGAGCTCGGTGTTCCCTCCTCAATCTTCAGCCATGCGTGGACCAGTCAGCTTCCAGGGTGTGACTGGAGCAGGGCTCGGTGTTCTGTTGTTTTCACAAGATGAGTTTGGTTAGGCAGTGAGTATCTGGAATACAGGTCCAGGACTCTGGGGCAGCTCGCTTGACTCGGCTATGGTGTATCCACGGGATGATTTCAGCTACTTTAACTGCAGTGGGGGTGGATAAAATGACAAGATAGGGCCCTTGCCATTGAGGGGTTAGTGGAGCTGACTTCCAGTCCTTGACCCAAACTGCATCTCCTGGCTTGTACGGGTGTACAGAGCTGCTTAAGCTAATGGGGGCCCTTTCTTGGACCCAGTGATGCAGGTTATGTAGGGTTTTTCCTAAGCTTATCATCTGCTGAGCTATTGGTAATTTCCCTCTTTCTCTGAGATACCCCTCTCTATTTCTGATTAAGGGAGGAGGCCTCCCAAGGAGGATTTCATAAGGGGTTAGGCTTAGTTTTTGGCTTGGGCTGGCTCGAATTTGTAGGAGAGCACTTGGAAGTACCTGCACCCATGTTAGCCCAGTTTCTTGGCAAATCTTGGCAATATAAGACTTTATTGTACGGTTCATTCGCTCTACCTTTCCTGAGCTCTGAGGATGGTAAGTGGTGTGCAGTTTACATTGGATGTGCAGTGCTTTTGCAATCTTTTGAGTGATTTCAGAGATGAAGGCACGTCCGTTGTCAGAGCCAATTGAGAGCGGTAGCCCATAGCGAGGGATGATTTCCCTGAGGAGAACCTTGGCTACTTCTTCAGCTTTTTCTGTTCAAGTGGGGAAGGCTTCCACACAGCCAGAAAATGTACAAACAAGGACTAGGAGATATTTATAGCCTCCAGATCATGGCATTTCAGTGAAATCAACTACTAGGTCTTCAAGGGGCATACTACCAATTCTCTAGACCCCTGGGGCTGTTGTGGGCCCCTGGCGAGGGTTATTCTTTGCACATGTCACACACTGTTGGCATACAGCATGGGTGATAGTGACTAGTCTTGGGATGTAAAAGAATCCTTCTAACTCTTCCTTAAGGTGGTTTTTTCCCAAGTGTGTGTTCTCACGGTAGTCTTGAACTACAGTTGCTGCTAATATTTGTGGCACAACTATTCTGTGATCAGGCAATGTCCACCATCCATTTTCCCCTTGTGTCCCGCCCTCAGAGAGTATCCACTCTCTCTCAGCTTGAGTATATTGTGGCTCTCGGTGACTCAAAGGCTGTGGGGTGAGAGCAGGCAGTGTATACTGGATGTTCTGATAATTAAGGGGTTGAGGAATGAGAGCGGCGGCCAGGTTTTCAGATAGGGATCCCTCCCGCACCACTCTTTTTGCTTCAGCGTCTGCCCTCCGATTTCCCTGGGCAATGGGGCTGTGGCTTGCCTGGTGTCCCTTACAGTGCATTACAGCTACTTTGGCAGGCTCCCAAACTGCATCTAGTAGCTCCAGAATCTGTGCCATATTTAATGCTCTTCCCTCCCGAGTTAATGAGTCCCTTTTGTTTATATAAGCCTCCATGTGCATGCAGGGTAAGAAAGGTGTATTTGGAATCTGTGTAGATGTTAACTTTGGCTCCGGCTGCAAGTTGTAAGGCTCGGGTGAGGGCAATGAGTTCAGCCTTCTGTGCTGATGTGTTATTTGGGAGGCCCTGCGCCTCTACTGTGGTCTCAGATGTTACTACAGCATATCCTGCTCATCGATTGCTGCCCTGCATAAAGCTATTCCCATCTGTAAAAAACTCCATGTCAGGATTTGCCAATGGCTGGTCCTGAAGGTCTGGCCGGCTGGAATATACTTCTTGCAATGTTTCCAGGCAGTTATGGGCTGGAACCCCTGGCTCCATGGGTAGCAGGGTGGCTGGATTTTAGGGTTTTTACAAGTTCCAGCTGGATGGATGGATTTTCACATAATAGGGTCTGATATTTAACCAGGCGGCTGTTAGTAAGCCAATGCGTTCCTTTGGCTTCTAAGATTGTGATTACTGCATGCGGACCCCGGACAATAATAGGCTGCCCAAGAGTTAATTTTATAGCTGCTACTGTAAGCAGGCTACAGCTGCTACAGCTTGTAAACATGAGGGCCACCCCTGGGCTACAGTGTCCAGCTGTTTGGATAGATACACTACAGGTCTTTGCCAGGAACTGAGGTATTGAGTGAGTACTCCTACTGCTATGCTTTGGCGGTTGTGAACATAGAGGTAGAACGGCTTACTGAGGTCTGGAAGTCCGAGACTCGGTGGTTCCATTAGAGCTTGTATGAGAGCAATGAAAGCATTTTTCTGTGGGCTTTCCCAGAGCAGGGGATCCCGATCTCCCCGCTTTGTGGCTTCATATAAAGGGCACATGAGGACCCCAAAATTGGGGATCCAATTGCAGCAGAATCCAGCTGCCCCAAGGAACTCTCACAACTTCCAACGAGTGTTGGGCTCAGGCAGACTACAGATCGCTTTCTTTCTTTCAAGTCCCAATTCACAGCGCCCCTGCGTTATTTTGTAACCTAGATATTTAACCTGAGGTAGGCAGATTTGGGCCTTTTTCTTAGACACCCAATAGCCCTTTTGCTGTAGATGTTTTAAAAGAGCATGGGTTCCACCAGCACAGTCTTGATAGGTGGAACTTCCAAGAATGAGGTCATCTACATACTGGAGAAGAAAACAGTTATGGCTTTCTGCTTTAAAGGATTTGAGATCACTGGCCAGGGCTTGTTCAAAAATAGTGGGTGCATTTTTAAATCCCTCAGACAATCGCGTCCATGTCAGCTGCTGCTTTTCACCTGAGTTTGGATTTTCCCATGTAAAGGCAAAAATTGGCTGGCTCTGGGGTGCTACCCTAATGCAGAAGATGGCATCCTTAAGATCTAGGCATGAAAAGTAGATTGCCGATGCGGGTATTAAGCTGAGAAGAGTATAAGGATTAGAAACTGCAGAATGGAAGGCTATTACTGCCGAATTAACTGCTCATAAGTCCTGGACTGGGCGGTAATCTCCATCAGGCTTTTTAACTGGGAAGAGAGGGGTGTTCCACGGAGACTGGCATGGCTTCAATAAGCCCTCACTCAGCAATCTCTGAATATGTAGCTGGACCCTTTCTTGTGCTTCACGTGGAACTGGATACTGCTTTATGCTTACTGGACTGGCCATAGGCTTTATTTCAATAATAATTGGAGGAATGTCATGTGCCATCCCCATTGGGTTACCCTCTGCCCATACTTCAGGCACATCTTCAAAGGGGAGCTGCATGGCCATGGATTGGCCAGGCTCACTGAGGCAAAATAGTCTCCATTCCTCCTGCAGAGGAAGGGTTAGCACTACTTTTGGAGGGTCTTGTGGCCCCAGTGTCAGTGTGGATTGCCCTGTGGCATTAAAGGTAATTTGAGCCTGTAGTTTAGACAGCAGGTCTCGACCCAGGAGGGGGACTGGGCACTCTGGAAGATAGAGGAATTCGTGAGTGACCTCCTTTCCCCCAATGTTGCAGGTCCTGGCTTGAAGGAAAGGCCGTTAGGCACTTTTGCCAGTTGTCCCTACGATAGTGACTTGTCTTTTGGATAGAGGCCCAACTGGCTTGGTCATTACAGAATGTTGAGCCCCAGTGTCAACCATCATCTGTATGGTGTGGCCCCCAATTTGGACTCCGACCATAGGCTCCTTGGGGCCAAGAGAATAGGAGCCTGGTCTGTCCTAATAATCTCTATCAGAGTCCTCCATTCCTGCCAGCCCAATGATCTGGTCTGCAGGTTTTTTTCCTGAACCTTTATGGACCCAGCGTTTGGTTTGTGATGCCCCACTGGCCTTTCTGGCTAATGCTTTGGCAGCAGAGGCCGGGTCAAGTGGCCAGCTAGGACACTCTTGCTTCCATTGCCCATCCTCTTTGCAGTATGCACACTGATTTCACCCTAGACGTGGGCCTTTCCCTCTCCTTGGGGCTGGGGCTTGCCAAGTTACCTTCCTTGTCACAGGAATGGACTTTTCCACTACGGCTGCTGCCAGAAAATCTGCCTTTTTCCTCATCTTCCTAATTTCCTCCCTTTTTGTTTCTACATCACGGTTGACATAGACCTTAGTAGCTACTTCCATGAGCTGAGAGATATTCATTCCAGCAAACCCATCTAATTTCTGCAGCTTTCTCCGGATGTCAGCCTGTGACTGGGCAACAAATGCTGTATTTACCATTGTTTGACTTTCAGGAGCATCTGGGTTAAAGGGCGTGTATACACAGAACGCCTCACACAGTCTCTCATAGAATTGAGCAGGACTCTCATCCACAGCCTGTAGAATTTGACTGGTCTTTGCCATATTCACTGCCTTGCGGCTCCCCGCCTTGAATCCTTCAACTAATGCCCTATGGAATGTCTCTAGTCGGTTGAGCCCGACAGCACTATTCGAATCCCACAGGGGGTCCTCCTCTGGGAACTGCAAGCGGGCGTATTGATCACTGTCCAAAGTTCCCTCAGGTGGGTGCTCTCTAAGCCAGGTTAGTGCTCCCTGCGTGACCTGCATTCTCTCCTCAAAGTTCAATAAAGTCATTATAAGTTGTTTACAATCAGCCCAGGTGGGTCTGTGGGTCTGTATGGTGGACTGGAAAAGGTCTGTCATGGCCTGAGACTTCTCTGAGAATGGTGGGGTGTGGCTTTTCCAGTTAAAGAGATCCACTGTCGTAAAGGGCAGATAGACGAATGTCGGCTTCCCCCCTGAACCTGGCCATCTGCATCGTAAAAGATTGGGGCCCGGTTTCACTGAGCGGTAACTGGAAAGCAGCCTTTTCCATTGCTGCCTCTGCCCCTGGGGCTCCCTGTGGTTTGAGCTGCAATCTCTTAGTGTCTCCTCCCTGACTGACCCTCAGCGCTGCAGCAGCGTTGCCAGGGGCAACCGGCTGTAAAAGCAGCTGGTCTGCATTTTTCCTTGCTGAAGGTGCCAAAGACCGCTGCAGAGATGGTAAAAGCTGCTGTGGGGATGGCGTAGGGCTCTCAGGTGCAGATGGCAATGAAGGCAACTGCAGGGATAGTATAGGTGACCTCTCTGATGGTGACAAAAGCAGAGGCAGGGGTGGTGATAAAAGCAGCGATGGGGATGGTGTGGACATCGCACTTCCCCATGCGGATGACAACAACAGGGCACTGCTTAGGGAGACTAGCTCATTTTCATTCCTTAGTATCGCAGGGGCGGGAGTCATCGCATAAGGCAGTGGAAATTCAAATTCATCTGGCCCTTCCAAAATGGGCGGATTAGCACTGGACTTGGGATGCACTTTCTCTGTGCCCTTTGCACGGTGATTGTTTGGTTTGGTCCCTGGGACGGCACTCCTCCGTTTCTGCATTAAGCAAATTCTAGCTTCCTTAGTCACTCACTTCCTTAACCAAGGTGGGTTTTGGCTCACAGCATTTTCCCAAGCATCGATGTAGGGGAATTGGTCTGGATGCCCTGGATTTCCAGTCACTGCATCATGGACTTTATGGATGACCCGGGGATCCAAAGTGCCCTCCTGGGGCCAGCCCACGCTGAAAGTTGGCCACTCTAACAAAGCATCCTAAGCTTTCCTGGCTGAAACCTTATGCCGTACATATCTCCCTGGAATGCACGGGGAAGTTTTCCAGCCTACAACCTAACGGGGTTTTACTGTGTGTGTTTCCCATTTCCACCCTGTGCCGACGGTGTACAACAGTCACTCAAGCCTTTCGCTTCGTCCGTCTCCGGCCACGTCCCTCGCAGGAGCTTTGGGCGCCTCTTAACCTTAGCGGATCGGTATAAGCCCCCGATATGGAAGAGGGTCTCTTTGCAGGGACCCTCCAGACCACCTTTGATCGTATGAGGTCACCACAGAACCGCAGATTGGGACTCCGCACTCGTGCCGCAGAAGTGATTTTCTGCATCTCACTCAGTTGCCACAAGCACACGCACACAACCACCCCCCTTTCCTTTCCTCGGACCTGGAGAGGAGACGGCTTCCTCCCATATTCTCAGGAGTACTAGGGCCTCCTCTTTGAGAATTGATCAGACTCCCTCCTAATTTTAGAATTAGGCCTTTCCTGCACTATGCCCCCAGGGGTCTTACCAATCCGACATGCAGAGCTCCTTGCTTCATTCTCAGGGTCTCTCAAACCTTCCGGTGTCCCCGGCTCCTCCGGGAGGGCTCCAGCAAACACCACAACCTCTTTCTGGACTCAAATGGGATGTCCAGGGGCGCCCAGGGCTGGGTTTCACCTGGACCCTCCCGGCCTCCCCTGAGACGTCCGGTAGGGGCAAACAACTGTTGCCACCTCTGACCTTCTCAGCGCGTCCCACCAGAGTCACCAAAAATGTTGTAGAGAAATCAGGTGTGTGCGGTATCGAAGGCCAGGACACAAGAGTACCGAGAAGGAAGTTGGTTTATTTTGACTGGCTGGGCTCGGCAGACTCTTGTCCTAATAAAAACCGAGCCCCGAATAGCTTTTTCCAGACCCTTTTATACAGAGGATATAGGATTAGGGAGACTAACAGTGATGGTATGCAAACAGACCTCTGGTTAGGTTCTTCAGTGTCTGATCTTAGTATCAGATAGGTTATTTCCTCCAGGCGAGTTACATATTCTCCACATCCAAGGCAGCTTGGATTAGCATATCTTCCACATCTCATCTGGAGGCAGCCCTAAATACACATTCAGTCTCACATCCTATCTGATCATTCAAAGACTGTAGGGCCTATATTACTTATTTGGCTATTTTGGGGACCAGGTACACTGGGAAACAATTTTGAATTTATACACAGGCTATATCAATGTGAGAGAAGTGGGATGAGGGGGGGTGGGGTGTATATGGGGACCTCATATTTTTTTAATGTAACATTTAAAAATAAGGAAGAAAAAAAGGATATATTTTGGGCAGTTTAACAGGATTCTTCCCCAAGGAGACCTACCCTCCTCCTCATTCAAGGGACTCTGGGTCTGTAAACTGTCTCAAGTCTGGAAATTGATTAAGGGGCTGTGATCCTCTGCATCTGTCATTCGAGTTAGGGTTTCATTCACTCAACCCAGAACTCTTCTGTTTATACAGATCCCAAAAAATTAAGTAGATTTCCCATCTACTTCACTACTAGGTACCCCATTATGTATTAGCCAATGCCATAACTCTATGTGATGCAGACTATTTTGAGTGCATTTTTAGTCTACCTTTCATTGTGGTAGCCACGCCCACCTTGACTTTGGTGATTAACTGCCAATACTTGACTTTTATTAGACCGACATCCAATCATCCCCATAACATTAAGGATTCTAATTCCATCACAGTCCTCCCTACGGTAATATCTGGACTACAGAGAAGAGCAACCACAGAGCCCTTCAGGGAAAATGGAGTTAGTTTTCCAAATTTATTCTTAACAGTTCTGGTTAAAGGTGTGTCCTCTGGACATTTCTGGGGTAGGTGGACAGCTCTCAAATGGTAAATCCATTCTAGCATTCCAATCTACCTAAACCTTTGAATTCCCTCTTCTACTGTGTGCCAGGGCATATTGGGCATCTCAACGTCAGATATCCTAGGCCATCTTTTCAATCAGCCACCCAAACAAACTGTTAGAGCCCTTTCTAGCCCCTTGAGCTACAGTAGTGAATCCAGAATTTCTGCTTAGTGGGCCTATATCAATAAATCCAGCCTGATCCAACTTTATATTCCTTCCACCATTATCCCATATCCCTAGTTTCCATTTCCACACATATTCCCCTGATTTCTGTCTATATAAGTTGGAAAACTCCTGCAGTTCTTTCTGAGTATACCTAACTTCCTCATGGGTCACATTTTGTAATTTACGGTTGGAGACTTGTGATTTTAATCTAGTAATAGGTCTCCAAGACAATCGAGATGTTGGGGCTGGGACGGGAGAAGGATTAGAAATGCCTTGCAAGCCCCTGGCCTCAGGGCATTCCCTTGCATTTCTTCTGGTGAGGCACGATTGATCTCTTCAGGCAGGAGTTGGAAGGCAGTTTCCTCAGGGCAGACTGGAAGCTTGGTAGTGTATGCTGGAGTTTGGCTGGTACATTCCTCAGGGCTGCTAGAAGATCTGGACTCCCTGGGGCAGGCCAGCAACTGGGCAGTGCAGGCTTCAGTTTGGCTGGTATGCACATCAGAGGTGGAAGTTGTTTCAGACTCTCTGGGGCAGGCTGGAGGGTGGATAATACAAGTCTGACAAAGCGGGGTCTGGTCAGGGCAGGCCAGGACAGGCTTATCTGGTAAAGTCTAAGCAGAATTCATGATTACAATGTCTCCATCAATATCATCATCATTCCATATGTCTCCATCCTAATTCTCTGGATTCCACTCTTTTCCAATCAAAGCCTTCACTTTAACTGCAGAAACCCTGCGGGTTTGAGATTTTGGTTTCCTGTATAACTCCACTACTCATACAATGAGAGTCTTGAGTTTGGTTCTCAGATATTTCAAGCCTGAGACAACCAGAGACTATATTTTCTTTCAGAGCACACATAGAGACTTTTGCATCATCCATTCAGTGTTTAAGTTTCAAATTTGAAGGCTTTAACTCATCTCTTCCTTTTGTAACAGTATCCAAGAGGAGCCAGTCAACATCATTATACCATTTGACTCCACAAAAATCTGTTAAGGTGTTGAAAACATTCTCATCCAGATCCTTGCTCCTTATAAGCATGGAAGTAGGGTTATCCAGTGTTGCTACTTTGTGTATATTGAATGCCAACTCATGCCATGGACTGTCATCAGCCTCTTCATTATCAGAAACAGAATCATCAGTACTCTTGAATCCAATTAGCATGGATAGACATTTGCAAAACTTCCAGAACCACCTCAGACACCCCATGTTTAAGACTGCTCCTCAAGAACCACCCCACTCTTGGTATCAAGCTGTATTAGTAGGTGTACTCTCAGGAAACAGAATCAACAAGGGATATCTGTTGATATAAGAGATTTATCTCATGCAGCCATGGGGATGCACAAATCCAGGTTCTGCAGGCAGGCTGCAACCAGGATCTCCAATGAAAGTCCAACGAAAATTCTTGATGAGTTCTGGGAGATGTTGGCTGTCCAAAGATGAGCTGGGAAATTCTGTCTCAATGCTGCAATCACTTCCCCTTTTTATGCATTGAACTGACTGGTTAAGTGTCACTCATTGCTGATCGCAATCTCCCTGACTAATGTAATTATAACCAGCTATCTATGATTTATCACTGCAGTAAAGTCAATGGTGACTAAAGTCCATAAATGCCCTTGTATTACAGTTAGCCCAGTGCTTGCTTGACCAAACAACTGGGCACAATTACCTGGCTGAGTTGACACAATAGCCTAACCATCACACTCACAGAGAAGGTGACTTTTAACCTTGGGCATGAAGGACATGTGGGAATTACAGAGGTAAGGGAGGAGTAGGGCATTCTAAGCAGAGGAAAATGTATGTTTAAATACCCTGAAACCAAGAAGAGCTCCTCACTGGCTGAGAATGAAGAGAAAGTCATTAAAGCTGAGAACATGTTCCTAATCTGTGACCAGAGAGATCAATGGCAGGTCCAAGGATGGCTAGAGGTCATGGTGAGGACTGATGATTTCCTTCAAAGAACCAAGTAGAATAACTAATGTATCTGAAATCAGGGACTCTCTCTTTCCCTCTGTTGGTTTCATTGTGTGTCTCTCTGTAGATCCTAAGTTTTAACTCCAGATCATTATATTGTTGTAGAATTTGAGAGAAGTTCAATTACTTGAGTATAGAGAGGCCAGAACTCAGGAATGATTTTGAGAAGGAAAAATGGTTTATTGATGGCCGGCCGGACTCGGGAACTTTCTGTTTGAACCCCGAGCCCCGAACAAGATTTTTTAGTCCCTTTTATACAGAGAGGAAAGGCCAAATGGTCCTTTTGTTTCAGTTCTCAATAGGCTTGAATTAGCATATATTTCTACATCTTAGTAAGCTTTTAGCATGGACCTCAGGCATTCGATAAGCTTTTAGCATAGTTGCTTTGCATTTCCCCTGAATACTTAAAGTTTCTAGACCTTGCATTGTTAAACTGTCTCCCGCTCACCAAGGGCAGGACTGCAACCTTTCATCATCCCACACCCACAAGTCACAGTTTAGGTTATCTCTGAAGAGACAAAGAGCCTGCTACCCATAGCCCACATCATTTCCCCCCTTTGCCAAAGTTTAACTTGCTAAGCTTTGGCATAATTATTGTTGGAGCTATGAGGTGGATGGCTGCTGTTTTGATTGATTATTTATCAATCTTTAGTGTAGCATCCAGGACTGTTTTTAAGAGTTTAGAAGATTTCATTCTGGACAGCAGAATCTTGGGGCGGGAGCCTCCTGCAGTCATCCTGCGGCCACCGGTGCTCACATGGATTTCCAGTCAGGTTCCAGATCCATCTATTAATTTTATTTTACTCTTGAAGAGTTTACACCTTTAATTTAAAAGGGGTGCTGAAGGGAGATGGATCTCTTTTCTGTAACTGCTTCCTGCTGGCCATGGGCTGTAGTCATTGCCTAATAAGGTGTAAAACTCTTAATTTATTCTAACTGGAGGAAGATGGATCTGGCATTCTGTACGAAGTTGGATGAAATTTTCATATGGTTAATAAGATGTTCACTCTGAAAGAAACAAACTTAATTAAAAATTTGGAATACCCGTTTTTAAAAGAGGATACATTGGATTACAGAGGTAGACAAGGTTAGGTGCCTATAAAGATGGCACTCCTTAAAAGCTGGTGGGAACAGCATATATATTCTTTTTAAGTTATCCATCTTTAGAGAGAAATTGCAACAGACACTTAGCTTTGTCTGAAGACACATTCCAAGTTGTTCAATGATTGGCACTTATTCGCTCTGTCAGATGCTCCTGGTCAACTGGCACTCCTTGGGCAACTGGCTTCACTCAGGATTAGAACACTAATTTGGAAATTCTCTTCATTTTCACCTATGGGAGTGATCAGAACTACAGAATAAAGGTTTTTTTACACCTTGGTTTAATTGTACAATTTCTAGCAATTTTGATTTGTTCAATAGGTGACTCACCATCAGCAAGCAAGCCTCACCTTTGCTACATAGCAGAGTACAGTAGAATATAGAAGTTGACTGAGACTGGCTGAGACTGCCACCTTATTCTATAGACATGTTTATTAACTGTTTAGAAAATGATTTTACCAGGAATTTAACATGTCTAATATACTTCTGCACTTGATCCAAAATAGAAAAGATAATGTTATAATTATTAGGCATATATTTAGTACAGGATAAAAGTACAGCACTTAATATTAACTAATTTATTACTTAATGCATAAGGATTCAGAGTTGCAATTATTAGTTTTGAGTTTCAGGTTTGTAATACTTTACATGTTATCTCTCCATGAGAGCAGGCCATAACGCCGACTGTGTTTAAGTTTCACTTACAGTATCCTGGTATCATGGCTCCACTTAACATGTTCTTCAACGCAGTGTGCAAGTCACAGCATCCTTGATCTTAGAGAGATTTTCCAGTATTCTACTAGCCTGGTGCATAGTGCTCTCTGGCACCATGGAACAGTGCCAGTCTGGAGGCAATATCCATTGTACACTTGGCTGTACCAAGTCATCATTGGCTGCTGCAGGAGCTTGAAACTGCAACGTAGTTTCCTTCAACTTCAGGAGCAGAACCAGAGGCTGATATAGCAAATATTTTTAATTGAGGGGTCAGTGACCAGCCTAGCCAATAACTCACATGAAGAAACAAAATGCAATGCATACAGGGCCTGGTTTGAATGCACAAGAGTTTGATAATGTTAACGTTTATTCCTTGTTTTTATATATATACTTTAAACAATTTAATGCAACACATCATATATCAAATGACTTTACTTACACAATCTTACCATGAAAATACCAGTAGGTACTTTACTTTAGTAATAGAGGAAAAAAATAGTTTCATTGTTAAATTGAAAACAGAATATTTCCAATAGAATCAAGATAACTTTTTATTACCATTTACTTAAATATGTACCTTGTGGTGGCCTTCAGACAGATTTTATTATCACGAAGTTATTTTTTGCAACCAATACCAATCTAAGTTTTAGTTAACAATGACTTTTAGAACTAGAACTATTTAAACGTTTTTAGTTTGGAAGATGTTTTACAAACTCTTTATAATTGACTATAGCCACATTGACTAGCCACCTCATGTTTAAATAAACTTATTAAATTACAATTACCAAAGAAATTTACTCTATTTATTTAAGAGAGCATATCTAATATCTTTTTCCTTTAGCCTAATTTCACCAATGTGAACTTACAATTTTCATTACTCTGAAGATTTCGTACATAATGTTAATTTAGTTTATAAATTAACTATGGGAGATTACACTCAAGTTAAATAAAATTGAAACCATTATAGTTTATGCAAGGAATGTTCTCTTTTTTCCTTACAGGAAGCTAAGAACTTCTTTTCTTTGTTTAAGTTATCAAAATGAACAATTTAAAAGCATACTGAATACCAGGTTTTAAAACACATTACACAATTACTTAATTTGTTTAATTATAACCCAGGAAAGATCTTTCCATAGTTTTTATGGACTTTTCTTTACTTACTGAAATTTGTTAATAGAGCCACCTTTATTTTGTTGGAAAGAAATCTTCTGGAAGTAAATAAGGCTCACCAGATTGTGGAGGAGAAAATAATTTATTCTCAATCTTGCAAGAAGGGGCACAGAGCCAGATATGGCTGGCACCCAGAACAAAGAAAAATGACACAATTTATACCCCTAAGCCTAGCACACAAGCTCTTCCTCTGTTTTTCCATAGATTGGATACTTCAGAAGTTAAAGCTTATCTGAGATCTAACTTTCCCATGCAAAAGTTTGTGATTTTGTTGTAGAATTTGAGAGAGGTTCAATTATTTGTGTATGGAGAGGCCAGGACTCAGGAATGATTTTGAGAAGGAAAAATGGTTTATTGACGGCCGGCCGGACTCGGGAGCTTTCAGTTTGAATCCCGAGCCCAGAACAAGATTTTCAAATGTCTTTTATACCGCAAGGAAAGGCCAAATGGTTGCTTTGTTTCAGTTCTCAATAGGCTTCAATTAGCATATATATTTTTCACATCTTAGGTAAGCTTTTAGCATGGACTCTAGACATTCTAGATAAGTTTTTAGCATATTTGGTTTGCATTTCTTCTGAATACTTAAAGTTTATAGATTTTGCATTGTTAAACTGTTTCCTGCTCTCCAAGGGCAGGACTGCAGCTTTTCAGCATCTCACACCCACAAGTCACAGATAGTTTAGATTATCTCTGTAGAGACAAAGAGCCTGCCACCCATAGCCCACATCATTTCCCCTCTTTGCCAAAGTTTAACTTGCTAAGCTTTGGCATAATTATTGTTGGAGCTATGAGGTGGATGGCTGTTTGTTGTTTTGATTGATTATTAATCAATCTTTAGTGTAGCATCCAGGACTGTTTTTAAGAGTTTAGAAGATTTCATTCTGGACAGCAGAATCTTGGGGCGGGAGCCTCCTGCAGTCATCCTGCGGCCACCGGTGCTCACATGGATTTCCAGTCAGGTTCCAGATCCATCTATTAATTTTATTTTACTCTTGAAGAGTTTACACCTTTAATTTAAAAGGGGTGCTGAAGGGAGATGGATCTCTTTTCTGTAACTGCTTCCTGCTGGCCATGGGCTGTAGTCATTGCCTAATAAGGTGTAAAACTCTTAATTTATTCTAACTGGAGGAAGATGGATCTGGCATTCTGTACGAAGTTGGATGAAATTTTCATATGGTTAATAAGATGTTTACTCTGAAAGAAACAAACTTAATTAAAAATTTGGAATACCCGTTTTAAAAGAGGATACATTGGATTACAGAGGTAGACAAGGTTAGGTGCCTATAAAGATGGCACTCCTTAAAAGCTGGTGGGAACAGCATATATATTCTTTTTTAAGTTATCCATCTTTAGAGAGAAATTGCAACAGACACTTAGCTTTGTCTGAAGATACATTCCAAGCTGTTCAATGATTGACACTCATTCACTCTGTCAGATGCTCCTGGTGAACTGGCACTCCTTGGGCAACTGGCTTTACTCAGGATTAGAACACTAATTTGGAAATATTCTTAGTTTTCACCTGTGGGAGTGATCAGAACTACAGAATAAAGATTTTTACACTTTGGTTTTCATTGTACAATTTCTAGCAATTTTGACTTGTTCAACAGGTGACTCACCATCAGCAAGCAAGCCTCACTTTTACTACACAGCAGAGTACAGCAGAATATAGAAGTTGACTGAGACTGGCTGAGACTGCCACTTTATTCTATAGACATATTTATTAACTGTTTAGAAAATGATTTTACCAGGAATTTAACATGTCTAATATACTTCTGCACTTGATCTAAAATAGAAAAGATAACATTATCATTATTAGGCATATATTTAGTACGGGATAAAAGTACAGCACTTAATATTAACTAATGTATTACTTAATGCATAAGGATTCGGAGTTGCAATTATTAGTTTTGAGTTTCAGGTTTGTAATACTTTACATGTTATCTCTCCATGAGAGCAGACCATAATGCCAATTGTGTTTAGGTTTTACTTACAGTATCTTGGTATCATGGCTCCACTTAGCATGTTCTTCAATGCAGTGAGCAAGTCGCAGCATCTTTGATCTGAGAGAGATTTTTCAGTATTCTACTAGCCTGGTGCATAGTGCTCTCTGGCACTATGGAACAGTGCCAGTCTGGAGGTGATATCCATTGTACACTTGGCTGTACTGAGTCATCATTGGCTGCTGCAGGAGCTTGAAACTGCAACGAAGTTTCCATCGACTTCAGGAGCAGAACCAGAGGCTGATATAGCAAATATTTTTAATTGAGGGGTCAGTGACCAGCCTAGCCAATAACTCACATGGAGAGGCCACCTGTAATGTATACAAGGCCTGGTTCGAATGCACAAGAGTTTGCTAATGTTAACGTTTATTCTTTGTTATATATATATATATTTTAAACAATTTAATGCAACACGTCATATATTAAATGACTGTTTACTTACACAATTTTATTATGAAGATAACAGTAGGTACTTTACTTTAGTAATAAAGGAAAAATATTATTTTTCATTGTTAAAATGAAAACAGAAGACTTCCAATATAATCAAGATAACTTTTTATTACCATTTACTTAAATATGTACTTTGCAGTGGCCTTTAGACAGGTTTTATTATCATTAAGTTATTTCTGCTACCAGTACCAATCTAAGTTTTAGTTAACAATGACTTTTCTAGAACTAGAACTATTTAAACATTTTCAGTTTGGCAGATGTTTTACAAACTCTTTATAATTGACTATAACTACATTGACTAGACACCTCATGTTTAAATAAACTTATTAAATTATAATTACCAAAGAAATTTACTCTATTCATTTAAGAGAGCATATTTACAATCTTTTTCCTTTAGCTTAATTTCACCAATGTGAACTTACAATTTTCATTACTCTAAAGATTTTGTACATAATGTTAATTTAGTTTATAAATTAACTATGGGAGATTACACTCAAGTTAAATAAAATTGAAACTATAATAGTTTATGCAAAGAATGTTCTCTTTTTTCCTTACAGGAAGCTAAAAACTTCTTTTTTTTAAGTTATGAAAATTATTAATTTAAAAGCATACTGACTACCAGGTTTTAAAACACATGCATACTGACTACCAGGTTTTAAAACACATTACACAATTACTTAATTTTTTAAATCATAACTCAGGAAAGATCTCTCTATAGTTTTTATGGACTTTCCTTACTGAAATTTGTTAATAGAGCCACTAATTACTTTTATTTTGTTGGAAAGAAATTTTCTGGAAGAAAATAAGGCTCACCAGATTGTGGAGACGAAAATAATTTATTTTCAATCTTGCAAGAAGGGGCACAGAGCCAGATATGGCTGGTGCCCCGAACAAAGAAAAATGACACAATTTATACTCCTAAGCCTAGCATGCAAGCTCTTCTTCTGTTTTTCCATAGATTGGATACTTCAGAAGTTACACCTTATCTGAGATTTAACTTTTCCACCAAAAGTTTGATTTAACTTCTTCCTCTATCACATTCCAACTATTTTAGTTTTTACCTGCTCTCCCCTTTGTCAAATAAGGAATAGAATTTAGTGCTGAAATGGCACCGACTTAGCTCCTTCTTGGGCATCTTTCCACTGTCCATAGGACTGGCCTAAACTGGTCTCCTCCACTGCTGTCCAACCTGGGAGTGGGAGACTGAGGCAGCAGGCCACCAGGTTACATCAACATTTTTCTTATGTGAAAATTAACCTAATCTTTGTTTTTTTTGCATTTTATGGCTGACAAAAGTTTTAAACTGGGAAATTACCAGGCAAACTGATTCTTAATTTCCTAGCTTAGTAGATAGGTTTAATCTGCTACACTTAGTCTTGCCTTTAAAGCTCTTGCAAAGAGGAGGCCTTTTCTCAATTGTTTCTATAATCAGATTTCTATGACTTTTTCATCTTGCTTAGTTTAATTTGGGCTTTAAGAATATTTATTTACATATATAACTGCATATTTAATTAACAATTTGACTAGAGCTCTTTTAAGAATTTTCATTTGTTAATTTGATATTATTATCCTGATGTATGAAGACATACACCGAGCAAATGGGCAGACACAAAGAGACACAGAAACAAAACTCATTGATATTATTTATAATTTGCATTATTTTATATACTGTTTAGCTTAATTTGGAGTCCTGAAATATATATTATTTATAACTGCATATTTAACTTCAACAATTTGAGCAAATAGGCAGACATGAATAGTTTGACACAACATAACTTTAGTTACTTTAAACTTCTAATTCTTACAAAACAAGTGTGACTGCAAAACATTTCAAAGACTCTTGAAACTCTTAATTTGCTCTATGACTGTGTAGTTTTATACTATGACTATGCAGTTTTACACAAGAATTTTCTTTCTTAATGGAGTGTAATCAAAATGTTCTCAATGCTTTAGCACCATTTTTTTTGTTTCAGAGCTTTATATTTTACTTTGAATTTAGCAGGATTTTGGATAAGTAACAAGATTAATTTTATATGTATTTACTGAGGCTATTTGAAGCCGCAGGGAGACAGACTGCTTTCTCTCATGAATTGCCACTCTTAGGAACACTGACCGTCAAGGCAGGAGACTTCTCCCCCTCCACCCCCCTTTTTGGTTTTGGAGATAATAAAAACTCCAGTGGTCATTTAACCTTATTTTATCAGGCAGCAATTTATTTAGTTTACACTTGAATTCATGAGAGAAAGGGTTACTAATACCCGGAGAGGAGACAGTGATGTCCCAGCTCTTCTCTGGCCTATAGGGGCAGAAGCTATTATGAAATAACCATAGGCAAAGGCAAAGGGTGAGGTTAGGCTTGAAGTAACTATAAACTAAGGAAAGGTAAAGTTTAGAGTTTACACTTAATAATTTCAAGCTAAATTCACCCAGCTATAATTTCAGTTATTACCTTTCCACTGTTTTATAACATAAATGCATTTATAAATGATTTTAACTCTTAGTTACAGTTTTTATTAATTTTTTAAAAACTTATTAATTTTATAACACTTTTAAATACCTTTCATTTGACTTATAACATATTAAATGAACTTAACCATTACTTTAATTTTTCCTTTAAAGTAAAAGAATAAATCTCTTGCAGTTAGTTTGAAATAAAAAGCTATTTTTCAGGATTTGATTTCTAGAACATAAATGTTCTTTTAAAAGAGGTAAGACTCTTCTTCAAACACTGAGGAAATGATGAGGTTAAAGCACAAGAAGCTCTTTTGTAAAGATTTTCTTTGTATATTGATCTTACTCAATTTTAATCATAAAAATTTTCCTTTCACAAACTTACACTTTTAGTACTCATTCAGGTTCTGTCCCACACTCTACTTTTTCCAGTAATCAATCATTTTATCCTAGGACAAAATCATCTTCTGTTTCCTTAACAATAAAAACACACTCCATATATCCCACATACTAAGTTACCAGGCAAACTTCTTACAACATATAATTGCTATTAATACTAAACAAGTTTGTTAAAATAATGAACTTTTCTTCACTTTAAATACTTAGTAGCATGTAATACCAGAAACAGTTTTTTGGAAGCAAGTTGGCAGGGGAGACTGGCTGCCGAATAAGTTTGTTATAAAATTGCCTTTTATTATTATTATCAATTCAGTTTTTGTTAAATAATGAACTTCTGCAATTAGCCATTTAAATACCTTAATTTAAACAATGCTTTGTAAAACTTTTAAAATTATTTATATCCTTAAGACAAATTTTACCTTCACAGAACACATTCTCTTACTTAAAGTTACTACAATACCTTCTAAGAACCTGGGCAGAAAGCAAAGGTATTTTGGCTTTGACACCCTAGGGAGGGAACTTTACTGCATTTTATTCTGATTCTGCTTTTTACCGCCTTCCAGGCAGTCAGGTGCACACGCAATCAAACAGGAATGCAGCTTATGAATAGAAGGTGTGGACTACTGGAAAGGGGCAAGCTGCTCCCCCCTTCCCAGCTTTCAGGTCAAAATGGGCAGACAGAACCTACTCAAATTCATCAACTCTCCAGGGGACCCAGCCACCCTGACTGGAGCAGCCCCAACAAACTTGGGTGCATGTCGCAGACACAGATGGTCTCCAAGCTCCGGCAAAGGGCCAGACCAGAGACAAGACAGCAGAGCATGCACAAACACCTAGACTCCGCAAACATCCAGACTCCTCAGTTTTGCCCCATAATCATTTCACCCCCTTGCCAATGGCAAGGGAGGGCTCCAGCTCAGCTGTAATTCTACTTTACATAAGGACACAACTCCAACACTAGCAATGAGCTGACACAGACAGAAGCACAAAGGTCACTAATCTGACCCACAATTTTATATATATTTTCACCATGGCTGCCCCCACAGCCATCACAAACCTCAGAACACTTAACATTTGGTAAAAGTGAATTCATTCACAATTTAGCACCATAACAAAAGATTTCAGCTAGACTTTTTCTACTGTTTAAACTTTACACCAAGACCAAGCTCCACCAGAAAAGCCGATCCATTTTCTTGTAACCAAGTTTTGTTTTTCTTAATCTAGACCAATTTCCAGGACATTAGGACTTGAACCTATAAATAGCTCTTTTTACTAAAATCAAGACTCCACTCCTTTAGTGGATATAAGACTAGACAAACTCAAAACACCAGGGCTTTTTCCCAGTTTTTCTCCAGGACATTAGGACTTGAACCTATAAAAACCCTTCCTATTAAAATCAAGACTCCACTCCTTTAGTGGATATAAGACTAGTACCAGATTTTAACATGCAGTTAGACAAACTTAAAACACCAAGGCTTTTTTCTGGTTTTTCTCTTTTTCTCAAGCCTAGAGAGAATGGCTTCCCCCCAATTTTCTGGGGCTACTAGGGTTCTCTCGGTAGGTGATCAGCCTCCCCTTCCTAGCAATTAAAGCTAGGGCCTTCCAGACTGTGCTCACCCGGGGAGTCTTACCTTCTTCTATGTTCAGAGTTCTTTTTCGTTCCCAGAATCTTTCTCTTCAGACCTTCCATTGCCCTCGATTTTTGTCGGGAAGATTCTGGTGGAGCCCACATCTTTTCTGGATTAAATTTACTCCAGGGGCGCCCAGATTTGGGGTTCACCCGAGTCCTCCCGGCTTCCTCGGGGATTTGGAAGGGGCAGCAAAATGCTACCGTCTCTGGCCTTCATTTGTTGTCCCACCAGAGTCGCCAAAAATGTTGTAGAATTTGAGAGAGGTTCAATTATTTGTGTATGGAGAGGCCAGGTCTCAGGAATGATTTTGAGAAGGAAAAATGGTTTATTGATGGCCGACAGGACTCGGGAGCTTTCAGTTTGAATCCCGAGCCCAGAACAAGATTTTCAAATGTCTTTTATACTGCAAGGAAAGGCCAAATGGTTGCTTTGTTTCAGTTCTCAATAGGCTTCAATTAGCATATATATCTTTCACATCTTAGGTAAGCTTTTAGCATGGACTCTAGACATTCTAGATAAGCCTTTAGCATATTTGGTTTGCATTTCTTCTGAATACTTAAAGTTTATAGACCTTGCATTGTTAAACTGTTTCCTGCTCCCCAAGGGCAGGACTGCAGCCTTTCATCATCCCACACCCACAAGTCACAGATAGTTTCGATTATCTCTGAAGAGACAAAGAGCCTGCCACCCATAGCCCACATCAATTTAACTGCTTCTTCTATCTCACATTCCAACCATTTTAGTTTTTACCTGCTCCCCTTTGTTAAATAAGGAATAGAATTTAGTGCTGAAATGGCACCGACCTAGCTCCTTCTTGGGCAACCTTTCACTGCCCATAGGACTGGCCTGAGCTGGTCTCCTCCACTGCTGTCCAACCCAGGAGTGGGAGACTGAGGCAGCAGGCCACCAGGTTACACCAATCAACATTTTTTTTTCTTTATGTGAAAACCAACCTAAACTTTGTTTGTTTTTTTTTTACATTTTATGGTTGACAAAAGGTTTAAACTGGGAAATTATCGGGCAAACTGATTCTTAATTCCCTAGCCTAGTAGATAGGTTTAATCTGCCACACCTAGTCTTGCCTTTAAAGCTCTTGCAAAGAGGAGGCCTTTTCCCAATTGTTTTTATAATTAGATTTCTATATGACTTTTTCATCCTGCTTAGTTTAATTTGGGCTTTAAGAATATTTACAAATATAACTGCATATTTAATTTTTAACAATTTGAATAGACCTCTTTTAAGAATTTTATTTGTTAATTTGATATTATCCTGATGTATGAAGACATACACTGAGCAAATAGGCAGACACAAAGAGTTAGACACAGAAACAAAACTCATTGATATTATTTATAATTTGCATTATTTTATATATTGTTTAGCTTAATTTGGGGTCCTAAAATATATATTACTTATAACCGCATATTTAACCTCAACAATTTGAGCAAATAGGAAGACATGAATAGTTTGACATAACAACGTAACTTTAGTTACTTTAAACTTCTAATTCTTACAAAACAAGTGTGACTGCAAAACATTTCAAAGACTCCTGAAACTCTTCTTAATTTGCACTATGACTGTGCAGTTTTATACTATGACTATGCAGTTTTACACAAGAATTTTCCTTCTTACTTAATGGATTGTAATAACCAAAATGTTCTCAATGCTTTAGCACCGTTTTGTTTTAGAACTTTATATTTTACTTTGAAATTAGCAGAATTTTGGTTAAACAACAAGATTAATCTTATATATATTTACTGAGGCTATTTGAAGCCTCAGGGAGACAAGACTGGTTTCTCTCATGAATTGCCACTCTTAGGAACACTGACCATCAAGGCAGGAGACTTCTCCCCCTCCACCCCCCTTTTTGATTTTGGAGATAATAAAACTCCAGTGGTCATTTAACCTTATTCCATCAGGCAGCAATTTATTTAGTTTACACTTGAATTCATGAGAGAAAGGGTTACTAATACCAGGACAGGAGACAGTGATGTCCTTGCTCTTGTCTGGCCTGTGGGGGCAGAAGCTATTGTGAAATAACCATAGGCAAAGGCAAGGGGTGAGGTCAGGCTTGAAGTAACCATAAACAAAGGAAAGATTAGTTTAGAATTTACACTTAAATAATAGTTTCAGGCTAAATTCACTCAGTTATAATTTCAGTTATTATCTTTCCACTCTTTCATAATATAAATGCATTTATAAATGATTTTAACTCTTAGTTACAGTTTTTATTAATTTTTAAAAACCTGTTAATTTTATAACACTTTTAAACACCTTTCATTTGACTTATAACATATTAAATGAACTTAACCATTACTTTAATTTCTCTTTTAAGGTAAAATAAATCTCTGCAGTTAGTTTGAAATAAAAGCTACTTTTCAGGATTTGATGAGATAAAACCCTTCTTCAAACACTGAGGAAATGATGAGGTTAAAGCACAAGCTATTTTGATAAAGCAGATTTTCTTTGTATACTGATCTTACTCAATTTTAATCATAAAAGTTTCCTTTCACAAAGCTTCTACACTTCCAGTATTTATTCAGATTTTGTCCCACACTCTACTCTTTCCAATAATCAATCATTTTATCTTAGCACAAAACCATCTTTTGCTTCCTTAACAATAAAAACACATTCCATATATCCCACATACTAAGTTACCAGGCAAACTTCTTACAACATATAATTGCCATTAATACTAAACAAGCTTGTTAAAATAATGAAATTTTCTTCGCTTTTAATACTTAGTAGCATGTAATACCAGAAACAGTTTCTTTGGAAGCAAGTTGGCAGGGGAGGCTGGCTGCCGAATAAGTTTGTTATAAAATTACCTTTTATTATTATTATTATCAATTCAGTTTTTGTTTAATAATGACTTTCTGCAATTAGCCATTTAAATACCTCAATTTAAACAATGCTTTGTAAAACCCTTATAATTATTTATACCTTTAAGACAAATTTTACCTTCACAGAACACATTCTCTTACTTAAAGTTACTACAATACCTTCTAAGAACCTGGGCAGAATGCAAATATAGTTTGGCTTTGACACCCTAAGGAGGGAACTTTACTGCATTTATTCTGATTCTGCTTTTCACCTCCTTCACTTCCCCACTTCCAGGCAGTCGGGTGCACAACAATTAAACAGGAATGCGGCTTATGAATAGAAGGTGTGGACTCACTGGAAAGGGGCAAGCCCCTCCCCCCTTTCCAGCTTTCATCTTCCCTTTCCAGCTTTCAGCCAAAATGAGCAGACAAAAACTCTCCCAGGGACCCAGCCACCCTGACTGGGGCAGCCCCAACAAACTTGGTTGCAGGGCGCAGACACAGATGGCCTCCAAGCCCCAGCAAAGGGCCAGACCAGAGACAAGACAGCAGAGCATGCACAAACATCTAGACTCCACAAACATCCAGACTCCTCAGTTTTGCCCCATAATCATTTCACCCCCTTGCCAATGGCAAGGGAGGGTTTCAGCTCAGCTGTAACTCTACTTTACATAAGGACACAACTCCAACACTAGTATTGAGCTGACACAGACAGAAGCACAAAGGTCACTAATCTGACCCACAATTTTATATATATTTTCACCATGGCTGCCCCCACAGCCATCACAAACCTCAGAACACTTAACATTTGGTATAAAGCGAATTCATTCACAATTTAGCACCATATCAAAAGATTTCAGCTAGACTTTTTCCACTGTTTAAACTTTACACCCAGACAAAGCTCCACCAGAAAAGCCGATCCATTTTCCTGTAACCAAGTTTTTTTTTTTTTTAAATCTAGACCAATTTCCAGGACATTAGGACTTGAACCTACAAAGAGCCCTTTTTACTAAAATCAAGACTCCACTCCTTTAGTGGATATAAGACTAGTACCAGATTCTAACATGCAGTTAGACAAACCCAAAACACCAGGGTTTTTCCCCCATTTTTCTCCAGGACATTAGGACTCGAATCTATAAACAGCCCTTCCTACTAAAATCAAGACTCCACTCCTTTAGTGGATATAACACTAGTACCAGATTCTAACATGCAGTTAGACAAACCCAAAACACCAAGGCTTTTCCCCAGTTTTTCTCCTTTTCCCAAGCCTAGAGAGAATGGCTTCCCCCCAATTTTCTGGGGCTACTAGGGTTCTCTCGGTAGGTGATCAGCCTCCCCTTCCTAGCAATTAAAGCTAGGGCCTTCCAGACTGTGCTCACCCGGGGAGTCTTACCTTCTTCTGTGTTTGGAGTTCTTTTTCGTTCCCAGAATCTTTCTCTTCAGACCTTCCATTGCCCTCGATTTTTGTCGGGAAGATTCTGGTGGAGCCCATATCTTTTCTGGATTAAATTTAATCCAGGGGTGCCCAGATTTGGGGTTCACCTGAGTCCTCCCGGCTTCCTCGGGGATTTGGAAGGGGCAGCAAAATGCTACAGTCTCTGGCCTTTGTTTGTTGTCCTGCCGCGGTCGCCAAAAATGTTGTAGAATTTAAGAGAAGTTCAATTACTTGAGTATAGAGAGGCCAGGACTCAGGAATGATTTTGAGAAGGAAAAATGGTTTATTGATGGCCGGCCAGACTCGGGAACTTTCTGTTTGAATCCCGAGCCCCAAACAAGATTTTTTAGTCCCTTTTATACAGAGAGGAAAGGCCAAATGGTCCTTTTGTTTCAGTTCTCAATAGGCTTGAATTAGCATATATTTCTACATCTTAGTAAGCTTTTAGCATGGACCTCAGGCATTCAATAAGCTTTTAGCATAGTTGCTTTGCATTTCCCCTGAATACTTAAAGTTTCTAAACCTTGCATTGTTAAACTGTCTCCTGCTCACCAAGGGCAGGACTGCAACCTTTCATCATCCCACACCCACAAGTCACAGTTTAGGTTATCTCTGAAGAGACAAAGAGCCTGCCACCCATAGCCCACATCAATATTACCTCACCTCCCCATCTCTTTCTGTGTATCTCTAAGATTTTTTCTCTATTCTCTTTTCTCTTCATGCCTGTCTCCAGGCCTCTTCTTAGACACATTCACTCATGTTGCAGCAGGAAGGAATAGGGGTCATGAATGAAAACTTTCATGGGGCTTGAGAATGCCCTTTTCAGACATGCCCTGCTTCAAGAAGAACCACAGAGCATCCTCTACTCTTTGGCTCTGCTTGCCCTTATAGGTCCTTCCCAGATATGGTAAGTAATGGAGAAAGTTTGCTAGGAATGGGAGACCACTGTTTTTCCTCCCCCACTTATCCTGGTAAATTCTCCATATTTTCACTAAAAAATACAGTTTACTGAGTCTCAAGGACTTAGGGATTTGTCTCTTCCCTGTGAAGGGCAGAGCTTGGTGGCCATTCCTCTTTTCAAAATTTTCACTGTTGAAAGATTCCATTTAGCACCTAGTGCCTGTCATAGAAGTGTGAGGACTTTTATCCATTATTCAACATTCCCCAATTTACATGAGTTTTCAGAGTAATTTTTTGAAATTTAAATCTTTTTTATTTAAAAATTTAATTGAAGTTTATCTTTCATGCATAAACATACATAAAAATAAGTGTATGATAAATGCTGGGTACTTACAAAGCAAATGAGTATATCATCATATAAGGTCCCCAGATATCACCCCACCACCAACATCTTGCATTGTTGTAAAATATTTGTTAAAAACTATGAAAGATCATCTGAAATTCAATATTTAAACATTGATAATCTTCACATAATGTATAGGCTGTATTGTTATATTCATAAAAGCCAAAGAAACTCACCCTGGCACTTACAACAGAAGAGAAATTTATGGAAAGGGTAGAGGGAGTATCTCATGTGCACAAAAAACAGCTGAGGCACCAGGCCCTGGAATACACAGGAGCCTGATGGAATGAGCTCAAGGTCAAGAATTTGTAAGTTGATAAGGATACTTGGCCACTAGATGGCAGCTAAACACAAATTAGCTGTCTGTACTTTGACAGGTTTTCAGTGGGAAGGGTGGAATCTCACAGCAGAAGGAAACACTCAAGAATTAGGGGCAGGAGGGATCCACTAGAGGGGAATTAGGACAAAAGGAAATATCCCAAACTCCTGAAGAAGAGATTTAGGTAATGTTACAGATTCAACACAATGGGGAGCCTCTGGGCCAAAAAGCTCCAAGCTGCCAAAGTGGCTTGGGGTTTTACAAATGAAGAATTTTATCTTATCAATGGACAGGGGATGTTGAGTACAGTTTTTTGGGGTATGCAAACTAGATTAAATCTATTGGCTAAAAATTGCTTGTTTGGGATACTTTAAAAAACAATTGTAGATTAAAAAAACAAACAATTGTAGGTGTTACAATTTGCCTTTAGGCCCACAGGCTTCATAAAAAGCAATGATGCTGGGAGGAAGTAAAGAACACACAGATGACATGATCCTTCCTACAGGAAATTACAAAGAACTCATAAGAAAACTATTAGAACCAATTAATAAATTCAGCAAAGTTGCAGGCTACAAGATTAATATACAAAAATCAGCTGTGACTTTATGCTACAGCAATGAAAAGACCATAAAGGAATTTTTTAATAATTCCACAAAAACTCATAGAAGAAAAAAATAGCTAGGAATAAACGTAACCAAGGTGAATGAGTTGTACACTGAAAACTGTAAAACACTGTTGAAAGAAATTAAAAAGGACAGCAATAAATGACAAGATATTGCTTGTTCATTGATAGGAACATTTAATATTATGATAACACTACACAAGGCAATCAACACAATAACTGTGAAAATTCTTGCAGACTTAAAAAAAATTAGTTTTTTTAAATTTAAAAACCTGACCCTTAAATTCATGTGGAATTGCAACAAGCCCTGAATAGTCAAGTCTAAAAATATTACAAAAGCAAAAGTTGGAGGTATCACACTTTCTTATTTCAAAACTTACTACAAAGTCATAGTAATCAAAACAGTGCAATACTGGCATAAAGATAGACATGTAGACCAAGAGAATAGAATTGAGTTCAGATATGTTGGTCATGTATCTATTGCCAACTGCTTTTTGACAAGGATATTATTATAGAATTTGAGAGAAGTTCAAATATTTGCGTATAGAAAGACCAGGACTCAGGAATGATTTTGAGAAGGAAAAATGGTTTATTGATGGCCAGCCAGACTCAGAAGCTTTCTGTTTCAAACCCAAGCCCTGAACAAAATTTTTGAGTCCCTTTTATACAGAGAGGAAAGGCCAAATGGTCCTTTGTTTCAGTTCTCAATAGGCTTGAATTAGCATATATCTTCCACATCCTAGGTAAGCTTTTAGCATGGACTTCATACATTCTAGATAAGCACATTTGGTTTGCATTTTCCCTGAATATTTAAAGTTTATAGAGTTTGCATTGCTAAACTGTTTCCTGGGACTGGAGTCATTGCCATGGTCACCAAGGGCAGGACTGCAGCCTCTTACAGTTCCACACCCACAAGTTAGGACAGACGGCTTAGGTTAAGGTTATCTCTGAAGAGACAAAGAGCCTCCCACCCATAGCCCACATCAATACCAAGTATACTGAGGAAGGAAGAGCTCTTTAACAAATGGTACTGGGAAAAGGGGATATTCACTTGTAAAAGAATAAGTCATATTGATCAATGGAATTGAATTGAGCATTCAGAAATAGACCATTACTGTCATGGCAGTTGAGAGGATCCAGTGATCACAGTATTGAAGACCAGGACGTGAGACTTTTCTGAGAATGAAGGTTTATTAACAGCCAGCCAGGCTCAGCAGACTTATGTCCAAAGACTGAGCCCCAAGCAGAGTTTTCAGGTCCCTTTTATGGAGAAGATTTAGGGGCAGGGGTCAAGGGGCACTTTTGGCATGAAAGGACTTTCTTTATTAGATCAGGTTTCAGTTTCTTGGGGCCTACGGACTTTTAGAACACTAGGGAAGCTTGAATACACATACAGTCCACATCTTTCCTGAATACACACAGAGCCTATAGAGCTTATATCACTAATTGGCCTTCAGAAAACTGGGCAAGCTTGAATACTCACATAGCTAGAGAAGCTTGAATACATGCAAAGTCCATATCATTACCTCTATGGTCAATTTATTTTTGACAAGGGTACAAAATCCACTCGCTGGGACAGAACGGTCTCTTCAAAAAATTGTGGTGGGATAACAAGATATCCATACCCAAAAGAATAAGAGAGGATCCCTATCTCATAGCTTATATGAAAATAAACTCAAAAGGGCTCAAAGACCTAAATATAAAAGCCAGGATCATAAATCTCCTAGCAGAAAATATAGGAAAGTAGCTTCAATGTACTGTTATAGGAGGTGGTTTTCTAGACATTACACCCAAAGCACAAGCAATAAAAGAAAAAATAGATAAATGGGACCTCCACAAAACTCAATATGTTTGTGTTTCAAAGGCTCATTTTTCAATTGGGCCATTTGTCATTATATTGTTGAGTTGTAGGATCTCATTACATATCATGGATATTATATCCTTCCCAGATTTGTGATTTCTAAATATTTTCCCCCATTAAGTAGGCTGTATTTTACCCTCTGTACAAAGTCCTTTGAGGTACGGAAGTGTTTAATTTCTAGGAGGTCCCATTTATCTTAATTTCCTTTGTTACTCAAACTTTGGGTGTTAGGTTTCAGTGACCCCCACCTACTAAAAGGTCTTGTAGATCTTTACCTATATTATACTCTTGGAGCTTTATGGTCTTGGCTTTTATTAGGTCTTTGATCCATTCTGAGTTGATTCTTGAATAGGGAATGAGATAGGGATCCTCTTTCATACTTTTGAATATGGATATCCAGTTCTCCCAGTGCCATTTATTGAAGAGATTGTTCTGTACCAGAAATATGGACTTGGTAGACTTATGAAAAATCAGTTGACCATAGGAGTGAGGGTCTATTTCTGAACAGTCGATTTGATTCATTCATCAATGTATCTATCTTTTTGCCATTACCATGCTGTTTTGACCACTGGAGCTTTATAATACATTTCAAGGTCAGGAAGCATGAGTCTTCTAACTGAACTCATCCTTTTTAGGAATTTTTTTGTTTATTTGGGACCTCTTTCCCTTCCAAATAAATTTGATAATTGAGCTTTCTATTTCTGTAAAGTAGGCTCCTGGAATTTTGATTGGTATTGCGTTGAATCTATGAATCGATTTGGGTAGAATTGACATCTTCACAAATTTTGTCTTCCTATCTATGAAAATGGTACACCTTTCCGTTTGTTTAGGTCTTCTTTAACTTCTTTAGCTTGCTGTTTTTTTTCAGGGGGAATTATTTTTTATTGTCTTTTTAAAAAGATAAATTTTACATTAAAAAACATAAGAGGTTCCCATATACCCCACTACCTCCCCCACTCCTTCCACATCAACATCCCCTTTCATCAGTGAGGCACATTCATTGCATTTGGTGAATAAACCCTGGAGCACTGCCACACTATATGGACCATAGTTCACATCTTAGTTCACACTCTCCCTCATTCCATCCAGTGGGTTATGGCAGGATAAACAATGTTTTGCATCTGTCCCTAGAATATCATTCAGGGAAACTCCAAGTCCTGAAAATGTCCATATCACACCCCTTTCTCCCTTTCCCACTCCTCAGCAACCCCATGGCCACTGTCTCCATATCAATGACACAATTTCTTCTATTACTAGAGTCACAACAGTTCAATAGTAGGCTATCAGCAAGTCCATTCCAATCCATATTATATTCCTCCATCTTGTGGACCCTGGGATGGTGATGTCGACTCCACCTCTAAATCCCACATGGCTGATGGACATGATTCTCCTACTTGCAGTTGCAGACACTCTCAGTTTCCAGGTGTTGTGGTTGGCCATTCTAACCTCCCCATCAGCTGACCTGGGTACATCCAATGAACCAGAGAGTAGGTATTGCAACTCTGCTGAGACTCAGGAACCAGCAGACACATGGACAATCCAGAGACTCAACTCTCCTGTGCATACACAAACCTCAGTGCCAATCACATGTTCAGTAAAAGTGACAGAAGGGACATGTGTAGAGAGGTCACACCTGAGTCCAACTCCATCGCAATCAGGAGCACATATTCCAAAGTAGGGCCCCCTGGCAAGGGTCATCTGTAGGGCCATAGAACCTGTGTCTCTCCATAGCCCACAGGAGCACCAGTGCCTGGGGTTGTATCTATTTTGGTTGTCTCTGGGCTCCTGCTGAGACATGCATAAGTGCAAGACATCTGATGACTTCACAACTCATTTTGAAGTCTCTTAGCCATATAAACTCATTTGTCTTTACCATTTCCCCCTTTTATTCAAGGTCTTTTTCTAGTTACATCACCAGCTGGTGATGATAGTAATCCCTTGACACCAGAGATTCTCATTCCCAGGATTCATGTCCCTGGCTGGGTGGAGGTAATGCATTTACATGCTGAGTTTGGCTTAGAGAGTGGCCACATTTGAGCAACATGGAGGTTCTCAGGAGGTAACTCTTAGGCACCCTGCAGCTCAAGGCCTAGTTGAAATTTCAAGTACCTGAGCTCATAAGCAAAGTCATCAGTATCAAGGGCCCATCACTGGACCACCCTTCTTCATTGGTCTTTGTCCTTACACTTGGGAGATTTTTGTCTTTTAACAGTGTTTTGTATTTTTTTGAATACAGGTCCTTTCCATTCCTGGATAAATTAATTCCTAAATATTTGAACCTTTTGTTGCTATTGTAAATGGATTTTTAAAATTTTCCTCCTCATCTTGTTCATTACTAGTGTAAAGAAACACTACTGAGTTTTGCATGTTGATCTTGCATCCTACTCCTTTTATTTATTAGCTCATTTATTAACTCTAATCACTTTGTTGTAGCTATCTCTGGATTTTCTAAATATAGGATTTGTCATCTGTGTATATTGAGAGTTTTTTACTTCCTTTTTTCTAATTTAGATATTTTATTTCTTTTTTTTTTCTTAATTGCTCTAGCTAGAATTTCTAGGATGATGTTGAGTAGCAGTATTGGGGTTCATTGGGTCCCAGGCCCTGCTCCCCTTCCCTAAGCAAAGCAGCCCATTCTATAGAGCTACCTGCATGCCCCAGAACACCTGTTAAAATGTATCAGACCTCTCCACAGGGATACAATGCACAGATGAGGTTATAAATTGTACTCTTCTCAAAACCATACACTCCCTTCCTTTGATAACATTGCTAGATCTTTTCCTTGGGTTTCATGTGACCCTAACAGAAACTCTGTTCTCTTATCCCATGGAACATCTTTGTCTTGAAACCCCTTATATTGCCCCTTATTTTCACACTTCTTTGCAAGTTCTACTTTCATTCTCTGAACCCACACCTTCAAAAACCCCCATCTGTTTGTAATCTCCATTAAAGCTCACTTCAGATGCAGTGCTGAGTGGATTCTTCAGTCTTGTGCCTGCCCTGACTTGAACCCTCCAGGAGCTGAATTGGAACAAATTGTGAGCCAGACAGGAGGTTGAAGAACCACTGGCAGTGACAAGCAAGGGCTCCAGGAAGGAAGAATCTGCGGAGGAAATCCCAGTTTTGCCTTTTACATCCATGTGGAAAGGGGTGCCTGCACTCCTAGGCAAGTGGAGACCACCAAGAGAGTACGGGGATGCCCTTAAAACTCCAGAAGGTATACTGGCTGTGCTGCAGCAGGTAGCAGAGAATTTGCACTTAAATGAAAAGAAGGGAGACCACCAAACAGTGGTGACTATAGAATTGCCCTTGTCAAGAGACTTGCAGATGGCTACTGAGGCAGATCAAGTAGCAAAAGCCTCCATACATCACCAAGAAGAACTAAAATTAGAAAGAAATATATGCCCAGCACAGGCAGAAATAAAAGATTTTTTAACTGATCACCTGTGCCAAGTTGATAACAAATTAGAAACCATGGCTTATAGATATGCTCAGACTAGTGGCTATAGCCTGCTCTGAATCCAAGTCCAAAGATTATTAACCACTCCAGGGTGGGGTCTTAAAGTATGGTTCCCTACAAACTCCTCCTCAGATGAGAAGGAAGAGGAAGAATGGGAGATAAAAGAAGAGGAGGCACCACTGTGTGTACCCCAAAATACAGCAAAAATTGAAGTCCTTACAAAATCAGCTCCCTGGGGTCCAACATCTCTAACATCCCAAGCAGAAATTACATGTAACTATGGGGGACTATACTGCTGCTGACTTGGGGGATTTAGGGCAAAATTATAGGAAGCAATCTAGAGAGTCCCTGCCTAGTTGTTTTCTAAGGTTATGAGACACTGGGACAGAAGGAGTTGTATTATCTGGGGTGGAAAAGAGTAAACTGTCTTCTATCACCACCAACCTTTATCTATGCCAGTGTTTATATACCACCTATGGTGAAGCAAGAACAGTATCATTATTAGTATGGTTAGTTGCTGAATGCAAGGCTGCCTGGCCCAGTGAGAGAGATATACCCCATGCAACCCCCATTGGCAATCTATGGAAGAGTAACGATGTTTTGTGGGGATTAAAGATAAAACATGTCATTTGTGCTATCACCTTTGTATGTAGTTCCTGATCCTGAAGCTTTTACTGCAGGAATGAAGATTACCATGTTACACACTGCCTCCAAACATTATTATGGGCCTCTAGTGTCAATCTTAATCTCCCTAGTAGGGCAAACTTTGTCACAAGCTGAACAGGCTATAGAAGACTTAGGGAAATCAGGAAAGCTGTGTAAAGGTGGGCTGGATTCTGAGGGGCAGGAAGGGTGCTGCCAGTGCATGTTGGCCCTAATCATTTGTCAGGCAAGCAAATGTAGGCAGAACTTTTTGCCATGGGCACTGAACTAGAAACAACAGACCAACAGTCAAATGCTGTTCTAGTGAAGCTTTGGAGCAAGACTCCTAAGAACCAAAGATTTTCAAAACTGCCTTCTCAAGTTTCCAGGGATAAGGGAAAAATAAAGAGCTACAGGTCCAAACCTAAAAACCTTCTACTTCCCTGGCAGAAGCTTGGGAGGCACTCTTCCCCCTAGCCACAGAGTAAGGGTCAAGATCCCTGGGTCTTGAAATAGACAGGAGCCCAAGGAATCAGAGGCTACATGTAAAATTAAACATGTCTTGGTTCCTTACCAATCAATAAAATGTGCTAGTCTTAGTAGAGAGAGAAGCTGAATGTACTTTAATTCATGACAAAGTAGCACAATTCTTTGGGTTAGTACTGCCCATTGCTGGCTATGGGGGGAAAACTGTTTATGCTAAAAAACTAAATTTACTTTTACAAATTGGGACATTTACCTCCCAAAAAACATATGGTGTTTATTTCCCCTATACCTGAATTTATTTTACAAATTGACATTCTCCAAAATATCACATTACAAACTACTGTAGGGGAATTCCACATTCCATGCAACATAATAAATGTGGTGCTAAGAGGGAAATCTAAGTTGTCCCCAGTGAAGGTGCCTCCACCCCAAAGAATTGCAGCAACTAAACAGTACAAACTCCCAAGAGTTATAACCGCAATCAAAGAATTAGAAAAGGTGGGAATAATAACTACTCATTCCTTTTATTAGTCTTATATGGCCAGCATGAAAGCCTGATGGAAAATGACACGACAGCAAATTTTTTTTTCATGACAGCAAATTAACATGAATTAAATAAAGTAGTAGCACAAGTGTATGCAGCAGTCCCAAACATTCCTTGTTTATTACAAGAAATTAGTACCCAGTTATGTCACTATCATTTTGCTTGAATCTTTTTAATGCTTTCTTTATTATATTCCTAGACAGATCAAACCAGCCTGTATTTGCCTTCATGTAGGAAAGTCAGCAGTGGACTTTTACAGTGCATCCTTAAGGTTAAATGCATAGCTCAACCATCTGTCATGACCTCATGGCAAAGGACCTGGCTGCATGGAAGAATCCTGCGGCTGTAACTTTGTTTCATTATACTGATTATATGTTAACCAGTAATTCTCTTTCAGAATTAAAAGAAGCATCAGAAACAAGAGTATCTCATCTTGAGAGATGGGGATGGACAATTAATTGGGAAAAGCTACAAAGCCATGGCTGCTCTGTTAAATTCTTGGATACTGTTTCATCGAGTAAGACAAAAACTATACCCTCTGCTGTAATCAATAAGGTACAATGTTTTCCAAGACCACAAACTCCAAAACATTTACTGGATTTTCTGAGGTTGCTTGGATACTGGAGACCATTCATTCTTACCTAGCTCAAATATTAAAACCATTGTATATGTTAATTAGAAAAGGTCATATGTGGGAGTAGAAGGATACCCAGCAGGCTATTTTTGAAGAAGCAAAAAAGGCAATAATACAGACTCATGCACTAAATGGGGATGGGTCCTGATTGCCCTGTGAATTAAATGTGGCCAGCACCAATATTGGCTTTGTGTGGTGTATTAGTCAGCCAAAGGAGTGCTGATGCAAAATACCAGAAATTGGTTGGTTTTTATACAGGGCATTTATTTGGGGTAGGGGCTTACAGATACCAGGCCATAAAGCATAAGTTACTTCCCTCACCAAAGTCTATTTGGAGCAAGATGGCTGCTGATGTCTGCGAGGGTTCAGGCTTCCTGGGTTCCTACGTTCCTAGGGCTTGCTTTTCTCTGGGTTGAAGGTTCCTTTCTTCCTGGGGCTGGCTTCTCTCTCCTCTGTGAGCTTACTTTCTGGGGCTCGAGCTTAAGTCTTCAGCATCAAATTCCAATATCAAAACTCCAACATCAGAAGCCCTCAATTCTGTTCTTTGCCATGCTTTTTATCTTGAGTTCCCACCCACCAAGAGGTGGGAACTCAATGTCCTAATCATAGCTCAATCATGCCCAGGTCCAGACCAGATTACAAATGTAATTCAATATCTATTTTTGGAATTCATAACCATATCAAACTGCTACAGGTGGGGTTTGTGGCAAAGGCAGTATTAAACAAGTACCCCTTGGATTTTGGCCACAGTTGTTGAAAGGGGCTGAATTGCAATATAACCCCTCCCCTTATAAAGCAACTATGTGCAGCATACCATGCCTTGTTTCAAGTGGAGGGTTTAACCTAAGTGTCTAATCACTCTGAAAACTGCCATCCCAATCCAGGGGTGGATCATGGATACTGGGATCAAGCCTCACTCTGGTAATGTACAATTAAGTACCTTAGCAAAGTGGAAAACCTACCTGCTACAGCACAGTGTCCTCAATTCTAGCCCATTAAGTACTGAAATGCAAGAGGTCTTAGGCCTGGTATCTTACATGGCAGACCCTTCTGCCCTACTTGCTGTCCCCAAAGTGACTGTTAAAGTGCCCACTAAAGATGGCATAGGAACTGTTCCAGGAAATGCATGGTACATGGATGCTTTGGCTAGTGGGAAGCCTTCCACATGGATGGCAATGTCTGTGCAGCCTGGCACTGATGCTGTCTAGTGGGAAACAGGCACCATGCAGAGCCGTCAGTGGGCTGAGTAAAGAGCCATGTGGATGGTTATAGTATTGTGTTGGGGTACCAACACAAATTGACACATTAACAATCTGTACTGATACTTGGGAAGTATAAAAAGGCCTTATCACTTGGATGGCAACTTGGAAACAGGAACAAGGGACTGTCATGGGCCAATCTCTGTGGGGGAGAGATCAATGGAAGGACAGCTAGGATGTCTGCCAGTGGTAACAGGTAACTATCACATCCCTGCCACTCCCCTAACATTGTTCTTGGGAATATTGAGACAAATGCACTGGCAAAGGTTTGTGGTTGTATTATTGAGATCCAAGAAACAGCAGAGTGCCTTCACAAGAAATGTGGACATGATGGCTACCAGACATTGTGGCACCTAACTCTGCAGTTCCAGCTGCCTGTGACCTGTCAACAACTTATGGACATCACTTATAAGTGTCCAACCTGCTCACTCTGATGACCAAGGCAATTATCTCACCAAATGGGACATATTGGCCATGCACAGATCCCAGTAACACATTGGCAAGTGGATTACATCAGTCCAACCCCATTCTTAGAAGAGGCAAGTTATGCTTTCACTGCCACAGACACAGCCATGGAATTATTGCTGGCCTTCTTGGTAGGAAAAGCCAATCAATGAGCCACAGATTGCTGCCTAGGAAAAGTTAAGTGTACTGTATGGGGTACCAACATAAATTGACAGCAACTGGGGGAACCCATTCACTGGTAACCTCATACAGTCTTGGGCTATAGACCAGGACACTGCTTGAACTTTTCATTTAGTATATAACCCCATAAGCACTGGTCTTATAGAAAGAATAAATGATCTTCTAAAGGAACAAATAAAAGGTGACCATGATCTTTACAGCAGTAGACTAAAAGACTGTACCCAGCCCCTACCAGTTTAAATTCAGTGTGAGCTACAGCCCCTGCTTCTTTTGAAATGCTAATCACAGGTCCAGTGCAGGCATTGAGAACACAAGGTAAAGGGCCAGGAACCCTACAACATAAAAGGAGAAATAATAATAATCTTTTGTTCCCTAAAATATACAAACTATGGAAAATGAGGTCCTTTGGCCATGGTACTGGCCTATGCAGCCTTGCTGGTTAGGACTATTAAGAGCATGGGGGGAAGCAGACTTGGCCCAATGGAAAGGGCATCTGCCTACCACATGGGAGGTCTGTGGTTCAAACCTTGGGCCTCCTTGACCCATGTGGAGCTGGCTCATGTGCAGTGCTGATGCGTGCAAGGAGTGCCGTGCCACACAGGGGTGTCCCCCACATGGGGAGCCCCATGTGCAAGGAGTGCACCCCATAAGGAGAGCTGCCCAGCATAAAAGAAAGTGCAGCCTGCCCAAGAATGGCGCCGAACACACGGAGAGCTGACACAAGACAATACGACAAAAAGAAACACAGATTCCCGGTGCCACTGATAGGATAGAAGTGGTCACAGAAGAACACATGGCGAATGGAAACAGAGAACAGACAACTGGCATGGGGGGGGAGGGGGGAAGGGGAGAGAAAGAAAAAAAAAAGACCATGGGGATAGGAGTCACCCAGAACATTGTAACAAAACTATACTTTATACAAAAAATGCCGGTAAAAATATTCGTTAGTAACCAAGGCTTCCTATTCCTACTGGGACTTTGTGGGTGTCAATGTGGACTTTCCTTATGCCTAAATTATTTGTTCATGTCACAGTAGAAAACTCAGAAAATTCAGAGGGGGAAAAGATATGATATTGGAAAACACCACATGGAATCCTCCTACCTAGTACTCTGCTGTGTACTAATGGAAATATTGCCTGTAGATTGTTAGACCAGGATGATTTGCTCCTTATTGCTCCCATATACATCTTTCTTTTCACCCATAGCCCTCTAGCCAATACCTTTATGCAGTGGGCTTCAGTGGTAACTCATGTCCACAATTTGACCCAATGTTGGGTTTATACTGATCAGCCAACTTCAAGTGCTACAGGCCTTCCTAAGACTATCACTCCCGTGAACAGAACAGCATGAAACACCTTGCTGGCATGGCAGAGTATATCCCATTAACAAGTTTAAAATGAGACCTTCACCTTTAAAATCCAGCTGCCATCTTACAATGATACTCACAAATATATCTTTCCCTTGTGAGAGAACAGGTAAATAAACTCAAGCCTGTGTCAGGATATGCAGTACATAATGGTTTATGTTGGTTAACTACTGAATCTGTCACCTTAGATTATACTGACCCCCTATGTATGGAATGTCGAGAGGAAATTCAAAACATGGAGTTCCTACCTCCTGAATTGTGTGATTTTACTGTTAAACTAAAAAATGATGGTCTTTTCCAATGGCAGAAACCCCAGTTAATCATCAGGTCTTCCCATCCCCTAAGGGAGACTTATGAACTTACAGGCAAGGTCCTCTTGGGAAGAGACCACTGCAACTGCCTCAGTCCATAGCCATGGCAGTTCATAGCCACTGCAGTCCTCTGACTGCTGCTTGCTCTGAAGGTGGGTAGAAGGACACCTGCTGTTGATTTTGCAGCTTTATTCATGGGATTTTTCAACAAGCTAACATTCCTTTCCTTCACCCCTCTCTCTTATGGGTCATTTCTTGCTTTCCCCTGGTATCTTGGGCCCCAGAACAGCCCTTTAGACAGTTTCCTCCTGTCCTCTAGCTTTTTTTCTGGTAGAGAAGTGACACCTCTGCCTCTCTAATCTTCCACCTTCCCAAAATTCTTAAAATTGTTTTTTTAATTACCTTTTGGATCATTCATTACAGGTTTATAGAAACACAACTGACTTCTGATTCTGCTGCCATCTCCCAGACCCACTCACTAGCACCGGGGATCAAATACAGCTCACAATACAGCTCACAGCAGCCCATCAGGCTCTCTGGACTGGGCCCCACAGAGACTCAATGAGGAGACTGTGGACTAGTTATTCCTGCAACATGGCCCTGTGGCTTCCCCTCTACTCATGTCAGCAACAGGGATGAAACCCAAAAAAGAAACATTTTCATAGCTTGAATTCACAGAGATCTCTGTCCACATAGGGCAGCTCATGCAGGTAGGTGATCAGGAATATTTTCCCTGTAGTGGACCACAGTCTCTTGCTCTAGCAACAACTGGAACCAACAGGGAACCAATGGGAATTCTTCAAGATTTTATGCAGATATATGCATGTCAAGTTTTCCAGAAGGAACTCAATGAACCTCAAAGCAAATATCTAGGAGAGACATTTAATACTCACGAGGCCAAGGTGCACTCAGTAAACTTTCAGTGGGGGATGAAGATCTTGAGCTCCATGGAGCCCAAAGCGATGACATGGGATTTCAGCAAGTGCTGAATACAAACAGCCATGAGTGGGACCTGAACACCCCATATATGCTATTGTGGCATGTGTCATGCCAGGCTGGAGAATATTGTTTAGGGAAAGGTGGAGGTATGCAGAGACCATAGCAAGTTCTCAGTGAGTTTCCACCGAGGAGGATTCCAGTATCTAAATATCCTCAAAAACCAATTCTACCAAAATCACAAAGGAGCATCTCCTTTAACATGCTTCCATGAAGTATGGGTGAGTCAAGATAATAGCCACTGAACCTCATCACATATTGGAAAAGAGAAGAACAAGGGAGCAGGGCTCCAGGGGAAATATACCTGTCTACTCCCTGGGTTCCACCTGGGTGGTGTGCAGAGTGGCAGCCTGGCAGCAAGGGTGTTAGGGTCCCTCATCTTGTCTCCCAGTCAGGTCCTAGGAGCCCTTTAAAGCCGAACCTCCTTTTTATTTTGGTAGCAAGAGTTTTAAAGGCCCTACAGTTCCCAGATATTTTAACTTGCACCTCATGGAGACCCTGGAACAACATGCACTGTAGCCTGTAACACTTGGTCAGGTCTCACTCTGCATTAGTCAGCCAAAGGGGTGCTGACATAAAATATTAGAAATCTGTTGACTTTTATAAGGCTTATTTATTTGGAGTAGGAGCTTACAGATACCAGGCCATGAAGCATATGTTACTTTCCTCACCAAAGTCTATTTTCACATGTTGGAGCAAGATGACTGCCAATGTCTGTCATGGTTCAGGCTTCCTGGGTTCCTCTTTTCCCTGGTCTTGCTTCTTTCCAGGCTCAGGGTTCATCTCTTCCTGGGGCTTGCTTCTGATTCCTCTGTGTGCTTACTTCCTGGGACTCCAGCTTAAGATTCAGCATCAAACTCCAACATCAAAAACCTCAACTCTGTCCTTTGCCATGGCTTTTATCTGTGAGTCCCCACCTTTTTCAACACCCTGTTGACACGGCCCCAGTCAAAGACTGAATTATAGTTTAATCATGCCCAGGTACAGACCAGTTTACAATCATAATCCAACATCTATTTTTGGGATTCATAACTATATTAAACTGTTACACACTCACAGCCAAATGCATCGAGCACCTCACTGATCTCCTGTATCATCTCTTGGGGCACCAGGGAGCTCATGAATTTCATCCTCCATTTCAAACTCTATGAGTGCAGTTGGGCCTCTTGGAGATCCTAAACATCTCTCCTTGGTATTTCCTCTCCCAATTGTCTTTCTTCCTGCTGGCACATCCCAAGCATGCATTACTGCAGATAAATTTAATGAATTGTCTCATGACCCCTTGATGGCCATGGATGTTTCCAAAAGTGGAGGTTGGCTTCACTTCACATGCCATTGTTTTCTTTCTTTCCAGGTGAAAATATAATCTTAATAATTTCTGTATTTGTTAAATGAGAATAAACTCATGTAATATGCATTTTCATTACAATGAATAAAAAATAACAAATGCCAACCTAGCAGTATCACTTACTTAATACCAGGCCCTATTCTAAGCTTTGTACAAACACATATAGAAGTCTTCTCAACAGCTCAATCAGATAGGTAATATTTTTCTTTATCAAATGAAGAATGTGTGACAGACAGAGGTAAAAGGCAGAGCTGGTCTGACTCTGGAGGATGAAAGACTGGTGAAAGACTCCACAGCACTGAATTGAAGAAAGAGAAAAATATCAGGAACAGATGAGTAGGGATGGAATCTTGCCACAGTGGATTGTTTTGGGAACCTACAAATTAGGAGGTGTCTGGACATTGTTCTGGAGAGACTGCAACAAAAGTAGTGCTTCCTCAATGTAAAACTGTGGGTTTCTAACATTGAAGTCAGAAGCCATGGGAAAACAAAACCCTTCCCCCTAGGGCTGAGGGCTGCAGGGTTCCTTGAAAACTGCTAGTCACATGGCAGCATTCCCAAGTCCTATGTTCCCCAAATGCATGATCTCTAGGCTCTGTTCCCTAAACTCCTGTAACCCACATTCTGCAGACCCATGTACTTGAGTCCGCATATCCTGGGCATCCATTTCCTGAACCCAGCAATCCCCCAAAATCTGGTATTCCCCTAGCCCTCCAGTCTCAGAGTAACTCCAGGAGTGGGAGGGTTTTAATGGGAGGTGCAGATGGCCCTGAGGAATGTAGTTTCATTTTTATGGTCCCCTTCTTTTTTTTTTTTTTGAGCTTGGAGGAGCATACCAGCCGGCTTGGGGAGAGCCTAGTAAGAGAGGAGAACTGAATCTGCTGAGAGAGCCCAATTTACCTAAATACCCTGGGATATGAAACTTGGTCTGGGAGAAGGTGGAGTCAGAAAATTAACTAATACCTCCTGTAGCACACCCAAGGGAGAGGGACAGTAGGATGTGCTTTATGGGCTTCCAATAGCATATTTAGTTTCCTGGCAAGGGGTGGGCACTCTCTCTCAAGAAATTAAGAGTCATTATTTTCTGTGGTAAGTTGGTTCACCAGGGATCCATTTGAATCTCCTATGGGACCCCTACATAGCCTTCCTGCTGCCCTGGGAGAGAGGGAAGTGAGGAAGGGAGAAGGGGGGAAGGTCAGACTTCTAAGCAGTTTATTCAGTTGCAAAGAGGATTCCTTGCTTGAGGCCTTGTCTGGTCTTTCTGTTGGCTTGTTTTCTTGTTTTTCCTTCTTTATGCTCCCACAGCTATTTTTTTCTTTTCCTTTCTCTTACTTTCTTTCCCCCCTTTTTTCCTGCTTTTTTCTTTCTTTATATTAGGTGCTGCAGGCAGCATTTCTTATTAGCTATGTTTCTTCAATTTCAATTTCCTCTCTTCTGTGTGTACTGATTTTGGCTACCAATGCTATCCCATTTCCTTTACATCTTTCTATCCTCCATCATTTATTGTTTCGCTTACCTTCCACCCTTCTTTGTTTAGCCCTCAATTTTTCTGACTTTTTATTTCAAACACCTCTATTCTACTTTCTATCTTTTATTCACTCTTTATATTAGCACCCTTTCTTTTTTCTTTCCCTCTTTCCTGACCACACTGGCCTTTTAATTCATACTATATTCCTCTCCATATTCAGTTTACTATCTCATTATAGGTACTCCATGATTTTTACTGTTATAACTCTACACAGCTTACATGAGTTTAATATCAATTCTCCTAAATCTCACATAACTCTTCTGCTAATATTTACTATCAATACCAATATTACACTTTTTCTTTTCTTACCCCATTTGCTCCCTAATATTTTCCTTCACGGGTACTTAGCCAACAACAAGGAAATAAAATAAGAAGAACAAACTGACAAAGAGAAGACATGACACAAAAACAACTAATTAAACCTTGAGACTATACAAAGAAGTTAACCAACTGAATAAACCCATGAAGATAAAATGATGACCAGGCAGCAACAAAAAACTATGAACCATACCAATAATTAGGAAAGCATGGTCCAATCCAATGAACAAACTAAAAACCAGGAAGAGGAGTGAAACATTGAACAACAATCAAAGCTCTCAAACATATATCATGGACAAGTTTAGTGAAGTGGAAGAAGAGATTAAGGACATTAAGAAAATACTTGGAGAGCATACAGAAGAAATTGCAATAATACACAAAAAGATAATGGATATGATGGTGATGAAAGGCATAATTCAAGAAATCAAAACCACACTCTCAGCAAATAACAGCAGATTTGAAGAGGTAGAGGAAAGAATTAGTGACGTGGAAGACAGTACATCTGAAATCAAACAGATAGTAGAACTGATTGATAAAAAGATAGAAATATCCAGCAGGGACTTAGGGACCTGAATGACAATGCAAAATGAAGGAGAAGAGAAGGGAAAGGGGATAGAAGGGGTGTTGGAGGAAATAATGGCTGAAAACTTCCCAAACCTATTGAGGGACATGATTGCACATATCCAGGAAGCACAACACACTCCAAATAGCATAAATCCCAACATATACTTGTCAAATTATCCAATGCTCAAGACAAAGAGAAAATACTAAAAGCAGCAAGAGAAAAGAGAACCATCACATACAAGGGAGGCTCCATATGATTAAGTGCTGATTTCTTACCTGAAACCATGGAAGCAAGAAGGCAGTGGTATGACATAGTCAAGGTACTAAAAGAAAAAAATTTCAAACCATGAATACTCTATCCAACAAAGCTAGAATTAAAAAATGATGGAGAGATCAATTTATTAAAAAATAAACAGAAACTAAGAGAGTATGCCAACAAGAAACCTGCCCTTCAAGAAATACTAAAGGAGGTTGTGCAGGACCAAAAAAAAAAAAAAGACAGGAGAGACAGAGTTGGAGGAGAGTGTAAGAACAACTAAAAAGACAAAAAGAGAAAAAAATCAGACAAAATACGATAAAAACAAATCTAAAGAAAATATAGCTAATAAAAATAATTCCTTGAAAGCAATAACACTGAATGTCAATGGATTAAACTCACCTGTTAAGAGACACAGATTGGAAGATAGGATAAGGAAATATGACCCATCTATATGCTGTCTACAAGAAACCCATCTTAGACCCAGGGATTCAAGGAGATTGAAAGTGACTGTCTGGAAAACAATCTTGCAGACAAACAATAACAAAAAAAGGGCAAGATTAGGTAAATCAATACCAGACAAAACAAACTTTAAATATAAAACAATTGTGAGAGACAAAGATGGGCACTACATATTAGTGAAAGGGATACTCTTTCAAGAAGAAAGAACAATTGTAAACATTTATGACACTAGAAAGGGTGCCTAAAAATCTATGAAGTAAACACTGGAAAAAATAAGTCAAGGAATAGATGCCTCTACAATTATAGAGGTGGGTTTTAATACACCATTATCACCATTGGACAGAACATCTCAACAGAGAATCAATAAAGAAACAAAGATGTTGAACAAGATATTAGAGGAGCTGGACCTAATAGACATAAGCAGAACATTACATCTAACTACAACAGGATATACATTCTTCTGAATTGCACATGTATCATCTTCAAGATAGACCACATGATAGGCCACAAAGAATGTCTCAATGAATTCAGAATGATTGAAATCATACAAAATAATTTCACAGTGGAATGAAACTGGAAATCTGCAAGGGCCAGAGACCCAGATTTGGCAATAAGATATGGAAGGTAAACAACACACTCTTAGAAAAACAGGGGGTCAAGAAGGAACTCTCAACATATCAGTAGCTACCTTAAAACAAGTGAAAATGATAACACAACATATCAAAACTTATTGGTTGCAGCCAAAGCTGTACTGAGAGGGAAATTCATAGCCATAAATTCATACATCATAAAGAAGAAAGAGCTAAAATTGGAGAACTAACTGCACACTTGGAGGAATTAGTAAAAACCCCAACAAACTAACACCAAAGGAAGAAGAAAGAAAGAAAGAACAAAGACAAGAGAAGAACTAAATGAAATAGAAAATAAGAAAGCACTCAAAACAATAAATAAAATAAAGAACTGGTTCTTTGAGAAGATCAATAAAATTGACAAACCCTTAGCTAGACTAAAAAAGAAAAAAAGAGAGAAGATGCAAATACACAAAATAAGAAATGAGAAAGGCGATATCATCACTGACCTCACAGAAATAAAGACTATCATGAAAGAATACTTTGAAAAACTATATTCCAACAAGAAGGACAATTTAGAGGAAATGGACAAATTTCTAGAAACATATAAGCAGCCTACATTGATGAAAGAAGAAAATGATGATCTCAACAAACCAGTCACAAGTATAGAGATAGAATCAGTCATTAAAAACCTCCCAACTAAGAAGAGCCCTGAGCCAGATGGCTTCACAGGTGAGTTCTACCAAACATTCCAGAAAGAACTAACACCAATATTGCTTATATTCTTCCAAAAACCTGAAATAGAAGGAATATTGCCTAACTCATTCTATTATGCCAACATTACTCTAATACTAAAGCCAAATAAAGACAGCACAAGAAGGGAAAATTACAGACCAATCTCTCTAATGAAACTAAATGTGAAAATCCTCAACAAAATACTTGCTAATCATATTCAGCAACACATTAAATGAATTATACTCCATGGCCAAGTGGTTTTCATTCCTGGTATGCAAGGATGGTTCATCATAAAGAAATCAATTAATGTAATATACCACATAAACAGATTGAAGGAAAAAAATCACATGACCATATCTATAGATGCAGAAAAAGCATTTGACAAAATACAGCACACTTGCTTGATAAAAACACTGCAAAAGATCGGAATAGATCTTTATTATTCTGAACATGATAAAGGGTATATACGAAAAACCCACAGCTAACATCATTTACAATGGTCAAATCCTAAAATCTTTCCCTCTAAGATCAGGAACAACACAAGGAAGCCCACTATCACCCTTTCTATTTAACATTGTGTTAGAAGTACTTGCTCAACACTGAGGCAAGAACCAGACATAAAAGTCATCCAAATTAGAAAGGAAGAAATCAAAACTTCACTATTTGCAGATGACATGATCCTACACATAGAAAGAACTGAGAAGCCTATTAAAAAACTTCTAGAACTTTTAAATGAATCCAGTAAATTCTCAATTTATAAGATCAATGCACAAAAATCAGTAGCATTTCTGTACACCAATAATGAGCAATGTGACTAGGAAATTGAGAAACAAATATCATTTACAAAAGTAAATAAATAAATCAAATATGTAGCAATAAATTTAAAGATGTAAAAGACTTTTATGCAGGAAACTACACAGCACTGTTCAAGGAAATCAAATAAGACCTAAATAAATGGAGGAATATTCCCTGTACATGGATAGGAAGACTAAATATTATTAAGATGTCTATCCTACCAAAACTATTCTACAGATTCAATGCAATCCCAATAAAAATCAATGCAGCATTTAAAAAAAAAGTATTGAAATATATCACTGATACATAAACATACATAAACAATAAGTGTATAATAATAGTGGTGAACTTATAAAACAAACATATATAACAACATACAGAACTCTTTTAACTCACCCTACCACCAGTAACTTGTACTGTTGTTAAACCTTTTTAACTAATGATTAAAGAGCATTGTCAAAATATTACTGCTAAACAAAATAATTTTCCCCCAACCAATCCTATTATTATAATCTTTATATCATTTATATATGAACATACATAAACAATTAAGTGTATAGTAAAAGTTGTGAACTTACAAAGCAAACATGCCTAACATCATACAGGGGTCCTATACACCAACCCTCCAACAACACCTTGAGATGTTTGTTAAAATTATGAAAGAATATTTTCAAAATCTTATTACTAATCAAAGTCCCTATTTTACATTTGGAGTGTTTTTCCCCCAACCTGCCTTATTATTATTTAAAAAAAAATTTTTTATGACAGAAGTTGTAAACTTATAAAACAATCACACACGTGCAGAATCCCCAAACAACACACCTCCATCAACACACCACAATGTTGTGTGTCATTTGCTACAGATAAAATACTATCATCTGATTGTTACCATGCCCATAGTGTAACTTTGGCTCACATTTTCCCTACTGTCTCAGTATCAACACAGTCTATCTTTTGCATAAATGCAAGAATATTATAGTATTACTTCTAACCACAGTCCATAGGTCACCCGAGCTGTACATTTCCCATGCTTCTCCACATTCCCAAACCCTGCAGTAGTGATACACATTTGCCCTAGCTAACAAAGGACACTCTTGCATCTGTATCATCAACCACAATTCTCATCCATCTCTTGGTTTACTCTGCTCTCCAGATCCTAGATTATTCTCTAGAATACTGTCAATTGGCATTTACATAACTAGCCCACCATTTTCAGTCACATCCCCATTTATAAACTAGCTGTTATTGTGTGTTACCATCCACTCTATACATTTCCACACTTTTACAGTAAAGATAATTAAAACTTCTACACACATTAAACACCAGTGGTCCATGTCAGTCCTCCTCATCACCTTTAAGAATCCACCACCTACCACCAGGGCTTGAAGATATTTTCCAATAATTTCTTCTAGAAGTTTTATGGTTCTTGCTTTATTTTTAGATTTTGATCCATTTTGAGTTAATTTTTGACTAAGGTGTGACATAGGGGTCCTCTTTCCTTCTTTCAGCTTTGGATATCCAATTCTTTCAACACCATTTGTTGAATGAATTGTTCTGCCCAAGCTGTGTGAGTTTGACAGGCTAGTAAAAAATCACTGACCATACATGTGAGGGTCTGTTTCTGAACCATAAATTTGTTTCCATTGGTCTACTGTGTCTATCTTTAGGTCAGTACCATGCTGTTTTTATCACTATAGGTAGGTGTTACGATTTAAAGTCTGGAGATGAGGGTTCACTTTTCCTTTTTATGATGTTTCTGGCTATTCAGAACTCCTTACCCTTCCAACAATTGTAACAAATGTACCTTACACACATAAAATGTTATTAATAGGGGAAAATAGAAAGGGAGGGTCCTGGGTATAGGGGAATCCCCTATATTTTCTGTGACCTAAAGTGTCTTTGAAGATAAAGCAAACAAAAAAATTCATGATGGGAATATATAGATGAAATTGTCACTATATATAAAAGACAACAGATCTTATGGTGATAAAGACACAATGAAAGAATTTTTTATTTCATATTTTTGTATTTTATTTATTTATTATAATTATTTTTATTTACCAAATTTTTGGCTTTGTGTTTCAGGAGGTTTTGGGTTGTAGAAATATCACAATTGTGGCAGGGGAGGATCACAGGCGTGGGCTGTCGGTGATGGGGGATATGTGGGAAGTAGTGCACCTGGGGCATGCCTCTATGGCATATGAATATGTCCAAGTGGTCATGGGGTGTTGTCTTGATGGCTGAAGACCCACACAATAACCAAAGGATCTGTTGAGTACATGGACTGTGTGTCTAGGGAAGGAGGCAAGCCCATTACACCAGTCCTTTTGTATTCATGGTTGAACTTATGAATATTGTTCTTGTGAAATTGAAACTTAGTCTAGTATATATTACCAAAGACTTACCTCATTTATAATTTTCCTATACATAGTTCTTCTGCCCCATTTATTTAAACCTATAATTAGCTCTATACTCATTAAATATATGTTACTGGAACTTAAATCTTATTCTAGTGATGGAAGAACTTGTATCATTGATATAAATGCAGTGGCCAGAAGAGGTTCTCAGGGGAGGCAGAGAGAATAATAGATGCAACGTGGGGCATTTCTGGGATATTGGTATTGTCCTGCATGACATTGCAATGATGGATACAGGCCATTACACATTTTGTCAAATCCTATAAAATTGTGCAGTGCAATGTGTAAACTATAATGTAAACCATAGACAATGGTTAGTAGTGATACTTTAATATGTGTTAATCAAAAAAATGTACCACGCTAATGCAGCATGTTATTAAAGTGGGAAAGCAGGGGAGGGAAGGTGCTGGGGTATATGGGAATCCATTAAATATTTTCTTAAAGATTTATTTCTTTAAATTTATCCCTCCCTTCCTAAGATGCTTCTTCATCTGTCTGCTCATTGCTTCCTCACCTTCTTCAGGAGGCACCAGGAACCAAACCCAGGACTTTCCATATGGAAAATGAGTGCCCAACAACCTGAGCCACATCTGCTCCCCCTAGGCTGTGACATCTGTATATGGGTAAATATCCTGCCCAAACTCATGGTATTTACAAAATAAAGGAAGAATATTTTGCCATGTATCACTACTTACACATCTATGATGTGAGAATTTTCTCACCAAATCCATGGCATATTTGATGACAGCTTTTAATTAGATTTTATTTGGGTTAACAAAAGTCAGAGTCAAGACCAGCTTCCTGGGCCATGACCTGTGCAGATGCAGCGTGACCCATGCTCAGAAGTACTTTATGCTTTGTTTAATACTCTGCTCTTATCCTGAAATTCTTAAACATTTTATCTTTGAACTTATGTTCGATAAGTTAATTCAAACAGGGCAATGAAGCAGAGGAGATATACATTATCTACAATTTCTAGCCACCCCATTAGCATGTAGCATTTACAACATCCTATCTGTGCAAAATTATAATGAACCTATGATGGGCAGGAGTTCAGCAAGACTCAATGTGATTACAAGGTAAACACATTACCTCTATGGGTAAAAGGGATTCTAACAGTTCCAAGAAGTCACTTTCCTTTCAAATTAGAGCTTACTTACAAGGTAGGAGCAGGAGTATTACCTTCTAAAAACACAAAACAACCAAGGATCCCTATCATATTCTTTCTTAGTCATGTTGCCTTCTATTAGTCAACAATTTACACTGAAAATGATGATGAAGGAAAGGGAAATCTAGGACTTTGCCTTCAGGCTTTCCTTATTATCACTAAGCAATAGATAAGAAGTGTTGGTCAAATGTGCACATATTAAAAAGCAAAATAATGTGCACATATTAAAAAGCAAAATAAAAACTCTTCTAGTAAGAACAAAAAATATGCACAATGAAATAAGAGATATGAAATAGGAATTGTGCAATTTAGTGATTCCACATACAAGTTAAGAGAGATATTGTAGGGGAAAGGAAAGAGTTTTGTATTTTAGTATCATTAAAGGCACATTTTTTCCCTGCTTTTAAAACAAGGGTTCCACTTTTCATTTTTGCACTGAGTCCTGTAAATTAAGTAGCTGGCCTTGGGGTGGATTTGTGTTTTTCAGTATGCCTATAGAAATAAATATAGATGAAATTGTCTTTAAGTACATACTCATATATGTATATATAGATAGATACACAGTATAAATATTCATATATTCCTTAACTCTCTCCACTGAGAACTGTAAGCAATGACAACCCAATAGCAATGAGCTCCCTAGCATCCAGATCTTGGTTACTTTTTTCCTTCTTTTTTTTATTGCTTTGCTTCTAGTTTACTTTTTTATTTTTGTAATAAACTTAATTTTTAGAAATATTTTAGATTATAGAAAAGTTACATCAAAAGTATAATTCTATCCATCTGTCCCATGGGATCTAAGTCCCCTCTCACTGAGAAATAGAGTAGGCATCACCATCCCCAAATCCTCAAGATCGAGGAATAAACAAGCATAAGGGGGGAATGCAACTATGGACTAAAAAAGACTTACTTCAGTACTTCTAGCAATGGAAGAAGTTGTAACATTAATATAAAGCCAGTGACTATCAGAGGTTCAGAGGGGAGGGAAAGGGGAGAATAGGTGTAATACGGGGCATTTCAGAGACATTGGAATTGTCCTGCATGACAATAGGAGAAAGTGTAGGAGGGGGAGTGGATGGGGAAATTAGGAATACCCCTACATTTAAAAAAAATTATTGAAATATATCACCTACACATAAACATACATAAATAATAAATGTATAATAGTTGTGAACCTACAAAACAATCATACACAACATCAAAAAAACATATATAACATCTCACCCTACCACCAATAACTCGCATTGTTTTTAAACCCTTTTAACTAATGATTAAAGAGCATTGTCAAAATATTACTGCTAAACAAAGTATATTTCCTGTAATCAATCCAATTATTATCTTTATATCATTTATATATGAACATACATAAACAATTAAGTGTATAGTAAAAGTTGTGAACTTATAAAGCAAACATGCATAACATTATACAGGGGTCCCCTACATCAACCCTCCACCAACACCTTGCATTGTCATGAGACATTTGTTACAAACTATGAAAGAACACTGTCAAAATCTTACTACTAAGCATAGTTCTTTTCTTACATTTGGTGTTTTTCCCCCGAATCACCCTATTATTATTTTTTAAATATATTTTTTATGACAGAAGTTATAATCTTATAAAACAATCATGCACATGTGCAGAATTCCCAAACAACACCCCGCCATCAACACACCACATTGTGGTGTGTTATTTGCTACAGATAGAATAATATCATCTGATTATTGCCATGTCCATAGTGTATCTTTGGCTCACATTTTCCATACTGCCTCAGTATCAGCACAGTACATCTTTTGCATAGATGCAAGAATATTATGTTACTACAAGTAACCACAGTCCATACGTCATTCCAGCTGTATTTTTCCCATGCTTCTCCACATTCCCAATATCCTGCAGAGTGATATGCATTTGTTCTAGCTAACAAAGGACACTCTTGCATCTGTATCATCAATGACAGTTCTCACCCACCTCTTGGTTTACTGTGTTATCCAGGTCCTAGATTATTCTCAAGCATTCTGTCAGTTGGCATTTACATAACTAGACTACCACTTCCAGTCACATCCCCATTTATAAACTAGCTATTACTCACTGTGTGTTACCATCCACTCTATACATTTCCACACTTTTACAGTAAAGCTAATTAAAACCTCTACATACATTAAACATCAGTAGTCCACTCAGTCCTTCTCTTATCTCCTTTAAGAATCCACCACTTACCACCAGGTCGTGAAGATATTTTCCAATAACTTCTTCTAGAAGTTTTATGGTTCTTGCTTTTGTTTTTAGGTTTTTTATCCATTTTGAGTTAATTTTTGGATAAGGTGTGAGATAGGGGTCCTCTTTCCTTCTTTCAGCTATGGATGTTCAATTCTTTCAGCACCATTTGCTGAATGAATTGTTCTGCCTAAGCTGTGTGAGTTTGACAGGCTGGTAAAAAAATCACTGACCATACATGGGTCTGTTTCTGAGCCATAAATTTGGTTCCATTGGTCTATTGTGTCTGTCTTTAGGCCAGTACCATGTTGTTTTTACCACAATAGGTAGGTATTATGATTTAAAGTCTGGAGATGAGGGTTCACTTTTCCTTTTTATGATGTTTCTGGCTATTCAGGACTCCTTACCCTTCCAAATAAATTTACTGATCATATTTTCAGTTTTTTCTTTAGTGCTGGTGGAATTTTTATTGGGATTGCATTAAATTTGTAAATCAATTTGAGTAGAATTGATATCTTAAGGATATTTATTCCTCTAATCCATGAGCATGGAATGTTCTTCCAGTTATGAGGGCTTTTTAAATTTGTTTTAACATTGAGTTGCAGTTTTCTGAATACAAGTGCTTTACATCATTGGTTATTTTAGTTTTATCTATCATATTTTATTTTCACCACTATTTTGACAATTTTACTTTCTTTTATTGATATAATCTTTATTTCTAGACTCTCTTCCAGGTCCCTCTCTCCTGTCTTTTCTTTTCAGGCTCTAACACACCCTTTAGTATTTCCTGAAATTCTGGTCTCTTGCTTAGAAATTCCCTCAGTTTCTATTTATCTGTGAACAGTCTTGCTGGATATAAGATTCTTGGCTGGAAGTTTTTCTCTTGTAGTATCTTAAATATATCAGACCACTGTCTTCTTGCCTCCATGGTTTCTGGTGAGAAATCAGCACTTAATCTTATTGGGTATCCCTTATATGTAATGCATTGCTTTTCTCTTGCTGCTCTCAGAATTCTCTCCTTGTCTTTGACCTTTGACATTCTGATGAGTATGTCTTAGAGTTGGTCTATTTGGATTTTTTTGGATGGGAGTATGTTGTACTTCTTGGACAGGAATATCTGTGTCCTTCAATAGGGTTGGGAAATTGTCTACCATTATTTATTTAAATATTCCTTCTTCCCCTTTTCCCTTCTCTTTTCCTTCTGGGGCACCCATGACACATATATTTGTACACCTTTTGCTGTCATTTAATTCCCTGAGACCTTGTTCAATTTTTTCCATTTTCTTCATCTGTTCTTTTGTATGTTCACTTTCAGAGACCATTTCTTCAAGCACATCAATCCTTTCTTCTGCCTCCTCAAAACTGCTATTACATGATTCCAATGTTTTTAAAATTTCATTGATTGCACCTTTCATTCCCATAAGATCTGCTATTTTTCTAGGTATGCTTTCAAATTCTTCTTTGTGCTCATCCAATGTCTTCTTAGTATCCTTAATCTCTTTAGCCATCTTATTGGATTTATTAAGGAGATTTGTTTGAACATCTATAATTAGTTGTCTCAACCCTTTTATGTAAGCTGGAGCCTTATCTTGTTCCTTTAACTAAGCCATAGCTTCCTGTTTCTAGGTATGGATTGTAATTTTTGATTGGTGTCTTCACATCTGGATTACTAGAGTATTTTTTCTGGGTGCAGTTTTCTCTCTAGTTTAGGGCTTCCTATCCTTTCTCCCTTTCTGTTATGCAGTAGGAGCCAAGCATGTAGTTGGTGCTGTAAGCTGTGGAGGTTCAAGCTGCCCTCATTGCACCAGGGACCAGTGAAGCTTCTTCCAACTTTCTCCTTTGCCAGGGGTAGGGAAAGAGTCACATCTATGTGGAATAATCCATGTGCAGACCTAGATTGCAGTTGCCCATAGACACTGAATGACCTTCACATCCCTTTCTCTCCTACTTGGGGCAGGGATGGAGGTGCAGGTGTGGGCAGCACTCTATGCAGTGTGGGTCCTATGATGACTGCAGTTGCCCTGGTAGACTTCTAATTTTCAGTTTATGTTAGCCAAAGATCCCTGCAGTTACCTGTATAGGCTGGTGCAGGTCTCCTTAGCCTCCTCCCTGCCTGAGACAGGGCTGAAGCCTAGGCGGGCTGTTGGCTGATCTGCATGAAAGAAACTGTCAGCCTGGCTTCCCCTTAGGCTAGGGGTGGAGTCAGGATGGTGGCTACTGTCCTCTTTGTGACTTGGGCCACTTCTCACCCCAGCTGTTCCCAGGGTAATCTCTTAGCCAGCCAAGTCTCCCAATCAGTAGCTGAAATCGGCAGTTAACCATCTCCTTCTCCCCTGTTTCTGGGAAATGGAGCTTCCAATTCCTGTTACAGAGCAGCTCCTGGGGCAGCTAGTGCCGCCAGAGTAGGATGATCACCGGCCTCTGCGGCTTGGCCGGTAATTTCCCAGAGAGGCTGGCACAGTTCCCTACAGCTTCCTCCCTACTGGAGGTGGAACTGGGGCCTAGGCCAGAGCTGCAATATGATCTGGATGGGAAGAAGCTGGTCCCCACCAGCAATGGGATTCTCAGTCCCCCTGCTTCCCCTCGAGCCAGGTGCAGAGTTAAGATGGCAGCTCCCAGCCTCTTTCTGATCTGGACAGGCTCAAACCTTAGTTGTTTTCAGGATCATACTGTAGCCCACTGAATTTCCTCATCATAGCTGAAATTGGTGCCCAACCATCTCTTCCTCCCCCATTTTGGGGAAGTGGAGCTTTCAGTTCCAGCCATGGAACAGCTCCCTAGGTGGCTTGTGCCTCCAGTGGAGGATCAGCACCAACCTCCATGGCGTAGAGTGCTCTATTTATGAGTCTTCTCTGCAGACGGGCAGGCTCTTCCTTCCACTCCTCCAAGGATGGTGCAGGATGCTCTTCTGTCCTCCTGGAACCCCCAAACAGATGCTAAAGCTAGATCCAGAGAGCTCTGGGTGTTTGCTAACTGCCCTATAGCAGGAGCTGACTCTAGGAGCTCCTTACTCTGCTGCCATCTTGCTGTGCATTCCTCTCTTATTTTCCCCCTACATTTTTGATGTAACATTTATATAGTCTAAAACTATTTCCAAAATAAAATAAAACAAAATATAAAATAGTATAGAGCATCCCCATATAACACTCACACTACTTGCACAAATTTCCCTATTATTATCCTCTTATATTAGTGAGGTACATTTGTTGCAATGGTTGGATGAATATTGAAGCATTGCTGCTAACCAAAGTCTATAGTTTACATTATGGTTTACACTTTGTGCTGTATAGTTAGATAGTTTTACAGAGACTTTTATGGGCACTGGAATTGTTCTGTATGATACAGATACATGATACTATACTATGTGAAAACTTACAAACTGACTCTTTTAAAGGTTATGTTGACTCCTACCACCATGCCACCATGCCATGCTGCAGCCATTCCCCAGACTAGGGATGCCTTGCTCTCTTACTCTCTACCTCTCCCAGTCTTTCTTTCAGTCTGAAGTACCACCTGCTCATAAATCCAATCTCATTTCATCTCATCCTTCTTTTTACTCCTATTGCACAAAAAGCCTGGACCCTCGGAATGAAATTATCTTATTGTCCAAGCAAAACTATCAGGGCAAATTGTGCCACAATTATTTTAACTAATAAGGAAAATGAGGAAAATCTTTTCAAATTCAAGAAATTACCGTTAGCTTCAACAAAAATGAAAGTAGCTGTTATTGTGCTACATCAGAGAATGCCTGTTTTTTCCCTCTTACTATATATACAACCTAAAACCTCCCCTTTTAAACCACATTCAAGTTTATAACTCAGTGCTGTTTGTTATGCTCACTATGCTGGGCTACCATCACCACCAACTGTTACCCAAATTTTCCATAATTCCAAATGGAAACTGTACATAAGCCTTAACTCCATATTCCCTACCTCCACCTCTTTCCTTGGTAAACTATATTCTAGATTCTTCTTCTATGAGTTTGAAGAATGCCTGGTTTTTACAGGAAAATTTATTGAAAAAGAAAATAACATATTCAGGTTTGTTCAGGAAATATAATCTAAATCATTTCTCCCTCCCATCCCAAAGGACACCCAAATTACAAAGTAAGGAAAATAAATAAAAGATTAATTAAAGATATGGCTTGTATATAAGCTTTAAGAATAATCTATATTATGATAGAGCTAATAACCTCCTAATATTGTAGTTATTTTTGAATGCAAGAAATCTGCAATTTGTGTAAAGTTTAAAAGGTAGGAAAAGTTATACAGTAAAAAGTCTCTTTTCCACCCTGGCTTCAGTTCCTCAACTTGCATCATTCTAGAGATATTCTTTACCCTACATAGGTTTTGCTAGTTTGGTATGTGAGTCACTATGCTAACCTTTGTGCAGATATGCTCTTTAATTCTCAGGAAAACTGTAAGACACAGGTAGGATCATTATCCCCACCTTACAAATGAGGAGATCTGCTTGAGGACTGAAGTGAACAATTCCAAGAGTCTCATGGCTGATAAGAGACAAAAAGTCCACATCCTCAAACCTCAACGAGTCTCATGGATGATAAGTGAGAGCCCATGTTCTCAACCACCTCACACACACACTAACTCCGTGGGTCATGGCTATAATGGAGGTGATTTGTAAAACACTTACTCCCTTTTATAAGGTCTTGGATGATAAGTTTACTATTTTTTTAAAAGATTTATTTATTTATCTTCCCTCCCCCGCCCAGTTGTTTGCTCTCTGTCCATTCGCTGTGTGTTTTTCTGTGCGCACTTCCATCCTTATCAGCGGCACTGGGAATCTGTGTTTCTTTTCGTCGCGTCATCTTGTGTCAGCTCTCCATGTGTGTGGCACCATTCTTGGGCAGGCTGCACTTTCTTTCGTGCTGGGTGGCTCTCCTTATGGGGCGCACTCCTTGCACGAGGGCTCCCCTACATGGGGGACACCCCTGTGTGGCATGGCACTCCTTGCACGCATCAGCACTGTGCATGGGCCAGCTCCACACAGGTCAAGGAGGCCCAGGGTTTGAACTGTGGACCTCCCATGTGGTAGGCGGACGCCCTAACCACTGGGCCACGTCCGCTTCCCAGTTTACTGTTTTTAATCACCATGAAAATGTAAAAGAGTGGTTATAACTTTTCTTCTAGGAATAACTTGAATTCAAGTCCCTGATCAGAGAGGGACCTCTCAAAGGTGTTAATAACATTCTCCTAAAGGTACCTGGGACTTACATGAAGCCATTTTATAGTGAATCTGAGAATTCAATGCTGTGAAGCCCCCTAACTCACCTACCATCAAACACATGTCCTCACCAAGTCCCAGCACATCCCCAGCTAGCAGTAATACCTCAAGGACTGTGTGTGTATTAACTGCTAAGAAAGCACTACCTAACATTAACCCTTTACTTCTTACACGTTCTAAAACTCTCAGTCATTACCGCCTATATTCTACATTTGAGGAAACTGACAGGATGAGATTAAGAGGTTTCAAGATTAGCAGAACACACATTTGAATCCAAATACATCTATTACCTGGCTTTATGTTATAAAAATTCCTGAACAAATGCAATGTCAGAAGGTCATGGGAGGAAGTAAAGGGAGGAATCTGAAGTAACAAGAGTCCCTGAAGGGCCCTTTCCAAACTGAAATGCTGATTTTGCTCCTGGCACTTGTGAGAAGGCCTGGCCTCCCCTTCACCAGAAGCAGGCAATCCCGTAGGCCGAGGAGATGCACAACTAGGAACACTGCACACCCATGAATAAATGGAAACACAGTTCTGTTGCTTCAATGTGTAAAAACTCATCCACACAGACACCAGGCTGCCTGCCCAAAGATCACAGAAATGTCCTTGGGCTCAGGGTCTCCTCTACCACTAGGTGATGCATAAAGGAGGCATCAGGTTACAGAGCACACTGAAACCTGGCTGGGTTCAAATCCCTCCACCACCTACTAGCCACGTGACCTTGAATGACTTATAGCTTCTGTGCCTCAATTTCCTCATCCATAAAGTGACAATGGTAGGGTAAGTACACACTAAATGATGGCTATCAGTATTGTTGTTTTTTTCAGAAAATCTTGTCCAGTCAATAGTTTAAACTAACTCATTTCCATAAAAATACATTCTTATTCTTCAATATAATCAGAGTAGGCATTCTCCCAACTAAGAGATAGATATGGTTTTCACTTTTTAAAGATATAATCTATGAATTCCACTAATTAGTTTTCATATTTCAGATTAGTTTTACTATCAGATAACACCCCAATTAAAATATCAATTTAACTTTTAAATTATTAGAAAACAAAATAGCATCAACTTAAATATATATTCATGATCTGAGTGTGACGAGTGTGACATTTTCATCAAATTTCTTGGAGACAATATTAATTAACACAGGGATAATTAACATTCACTACACACCAATTAAGTACTTAAGATGTTAGGTGCTATTTTCACATGTTATCTCATCCTTTTAATCCTCTGATGGAAGTACAAGTTCCTTTTACAGAAAAAACTCAGTCCTGGGATAGATTATTAAATGGTTCTGAGAGCTGATAGCCAGCACCTATATGAGATTTTTAGCACAAAAACTTATAGAACTGTGCTTCTCAAACTTGATTGTGCATGTGAACCACCTGGTGAACCTTGTTAAAATGTCGTATTAGGATTCAGAGGTCAGGCATTTCTAACAAGCTCTCAGAACTTGGTGAGGCTGCTGATATATGGAACGTATTTTGATAGCAAGAATCAATAGGTTGTAACAGGCCACAGATCAGACAGGCAGAAAATCTTTTTAAAAACACAAATTTTTAAAATGTCAGATTTATCTCACAAGTCACAAGATTAGAATTAGAAATACCCATATTTCTTGATGGGATTCTGAGTTTTTGAATACCTTACAACAAGTTTCTTTTCCAGTTTAAATTCAATTTCATGGAGTTTTCTAGAGGAAGGGGGTAGGGGTGTCCTCTAATGTTCCCGGTTATCCACGTGGAAAAGCCAAATACAAGTAAAATGTTGCATGTTGCCATACAATTCTCTTCTCTCACCCACACAAAAACTCTTACTTTTAAGATTCTTGGAATTGAACAACTGGCAGTGTCAGCCCAGATCTTAGGAGCTGGACCCCAAAGTGCTTCCAGATGAAAAGTAAAGCTCTGCAACAAAATATTACCTTATCAGAAGGCAAGAAGAAAATCTGGCTTCCATCCTTGATCTTAGTTGACAAACTCCCAGCAATGACATGATGACATTTTGTATAAACTACTGAATTTCAATATTTTGCATGACAAGTTGGTTCAACTTTGCCAGCACCAAATTCTATTTACTTTTAAAAGGCCAAAGCCTAAACAAAACAAGTTTACTGAAGGTCCTGTATTCCACCTAGGCTCCTCTCTCAGTCTTTTTACTAACAGCAACACCTAACTACCAAACCAATACCTACTGGAGAGCATTCTAGCTCTCCAATAGGTATTGGTTAGTTTAAAATTCTACAGAGGGATAACCTGCTCCATTTGTCTTTGCTTAGAGTCCTTCAAAACTACTCTCTAGTCATCAGCAGAACAAGATTTCATACAGGAAAGATGTGAGTTACAAACATTGAGACCTTTATTTAAAGGGTTGGCACATTATACAATTCCCAAGGAATGTTCATCTGTGGATTCAAGTAAGCACCAGGTGACCAATGCTTGGAAGAAACAAAATGCACATACATTGCAGTTCAGTGCAAATGGCTTCTCTGGCTGGGCATCAGAGGTGGAAAATTCCCTGTCCACAATAGAGCAAAACAACTGCCCAAAGAGACCTGTTACAAAGTCAAAAGAAAGTGGCAGAGATGAAAGGTCCTAAGAAACATCTCTACTATGGACAAGTCCAACAGAAAGTTCCCTGTTTCTGAGACCTCCAACACTGGCTGCCCTCCCAGAGTGATTTAACTCTGGGTACCAATTGGGCAGTGCCAGCTACTGTGCTGGAGCAGCAGGCTCAAGGATGCCTGTTCTATCTTTAGGTTAATTAGAAGGAATCAAAAGTCTGTGGTATAAACTGGAGATTTTGTGGGGAGACTGGTCTTCCCCACTGCATCTAGGCTACATCCCTCCATCCACAAACATATGCTGGGTGTCTACCGCAGACCCCACACTTCACTGCGTGCCAGGGTATGAAATAAGGCCCATCCACAGTGGTGGGTGCAGAAAGAAACAAGAACCATGTGTCCGTGTGTGGGGGGTGAGGCTGTGTGGGCCCCCCAATAGGCCAGAAGTTGCTAAGACCTTTAGTGCCCCAGGGAAAGCAGGAGACTGGCGCCAGGCTCCGTGCACCACCAAGCCCCAAAATGAATCAAGCCCTTGAAAACTGAAGGTGGGGGTGGACAGGCAGGCCCAGGGGCAGGTGTCCAGGTAGGAAGCGCACACCTGAGGCTCCAGGGAGGGTGCTGGCAGGCTCTGGCCAGCACAGCGTGAGGGCGGCTGGAGGACCCTGAGAGAAAGAAGGGGTGTGGGAGCTGGGGTCCAGCCCCACGAGGCAGGCGCTAGGCCAAGACGGTAGGGCCTGTGCCCCAGGAGTCAGAGCGGGAAGGGAAGGTGCCCGGCTATCCTCTCGTCCAGCACCACCAGCTGGGTGACCGTGAAGCAGCAGAGCGAGGGCACTGCGCAGGAGGTCGGGTCACAGCAAAGGCCAGCAGACCCGGCGCTCGCTCACCAGCCCTGGGAGGGATGGCAAGGGCGGCTGGCGCCCGAGATCGCGGAGGTGGGCGGGGTCCCGCTCCCGAAGCCTTCCGGCTCCTCGCGGCTCGGCACCGGCCTCCCGCCTCCGGCCGCCGCCCGCGGCGGGCTCCCCGAGCCGGGAGACAGCGGGCCCGGCGGGGACCTGCATCGCGCCGCCTCCTGGCACCGCCCGAAGGCCCCGGCCGGGCGGATGGGCTCGGCCTCGGCCTCGGCGAGGAAAGGAGGGAGTGCGGGAGCGCGGGCGGGCGCCGGAGGGGGGCGGGCGCACCAGCTCCCCCCTGCAGCGCTCCAAGCCAGCGTCGTGGAGGCGGCCGGAAGGTGCCGCTGGGCCTCGGGGTGGGGTCTTCGGCGCCATCCCCTCGGGTCCCGCCCGCGCTCTGCAGCGAGGCCCGGCTGGGTAGCTTCTTCCGCCTCTGGAGGTCGCCGCCTGCGCTGCGTGTGCCCAGAAGGCACGGGGGCTAAGGGAGGGGCCCCTCGAGGTGGACCGAGGAGACTGGAATTGGTTGCTCCGTGTGCTCCTTGAGCTCTCTCTGGAGGCTGACAGAAACAGGGTAGCATCTGGGCTTCTAGGCAGGGTGCCTTGCAACAAAGCAGTTCTGAGGTTGAGCCAGGGCAGGAGCAGGGCAGGGATGGGATGAGGGTCGCTTAGTACAAAGTCTGCCATGACAGACGCACTGTGAATATTTGTGAATAACATCCAAATTTCTGAATCCACCAAACTGACAGAGGAGGGGTGCTGGCAGTGACCCTCACTGTTTAATGCTAGTTTCTTCTTTTAGCTGAAAAGGTTTTGCTATCTCTATGTAAGCATTAAGCCAGGTTAAACACAGATTTTGCACTCAAGGGCATTAATTAGGGACCAATTTACAATTCAAGCATGAAAGCTAATTTTAAGCATAATAAGCAATGATTTTCTAGGAATCCTTGCTCTGATGTTGAGCCCTTACACACCTCAAAGACATGTTTCCAAAACTTTAGGCATGGAGTAAGTCACTTTAAGAATGCATTATTGGGAAGCAGATGTGGCTCAACTGACAGAGCATCCACCTACCATATAGGAGGTCCAGGGTTCAATACCCAGGGCCTCTTGGCCCATGTGGTGAGGTGGTCCACAACCAGTGCTGCTGTACACAAGGGGTGCCCTGCCATGCAGGGGTGTTCCCAGCATAGGGGTGCCCCATGTGCAAAGAATGCACCCCACAAGGAGAGCTGCCCTGTACATAAAAAGCACAGCCTGCCCAGGAGTGGCACCACACTCTCAGAGAGCTAACACAGCAATATGGCACAACAAAAAAGATTCACAGATTCCCACTGCCGCCTGACAAAATGCAAGTGGACACATAAGAACACACAACGAATGGACACACAGAGCAGACAACGGGGGGAGGGGAGAGAAATAAATTAAAAAGTCAATCTTTTTTTTTTTTAAAAGAATGCATTATTATTATTCCCATTTTACAGGAAATGGGATAAGGCTCCAAAGCAGAAGTGGCTTGTCCAAGGTCACCCAAATTGGTGGGTCCTAGTACCTACATTCCTACTTTTTTACTATACAATGCTGCCTAATATATAATTCAGATGGGCTTGTGAACTGCAAGCTGAGATGTGGTAAATAACATAATCAAGCAGATGTCAATTCATCGGGCTTCTCACTGTTTCCTTAGCAAAATGGCAATGATAATGATGCTAATTAATACTTTATTTAACCAACAAATATTTATTGGGCACTTAGCATGTGCTAAGCAATATGTTAGGAACTGGAGATACATTGCCAGTTACAGGTTGGCTGGATGGTGGCTGTGGTCTCTGCTCCTCTCCAAACTCCAGGGAAATGACAGTTGCAGGGATTTTTAATTTATTTCTCTCCCCTTTCCCTCCCCCCCCCCAGCCCACCAGATGTCTGCTCTCTGTGTCCACTCACTGTGTGTTCTTCTGTGACCGCTTCTATCCTTATCAGTGGCACCAGGAATCTGTGTTTCTTTTTGTTGCATCATCTTGTTGTGTCAGTTCTGTGTGTGTGTGGCACTATTCTTGGGCAGGCTGTACCCTCTTTTGCACTGGGCGGCTCTCCTTACAGTGCACTCCTTGTGCGTGGGACTCCCCTACGCGGGGGCCACCCCTGTGTGGCAGGGCACTCCTTGCGTTCATTAGCATTGCGCACGGGCCAGCTCCACACCGGTAAAGGAGGCCTGGGGTTTGAACCACGGACCTCCCATGTGGTAGGCAGATGCCCTATTCATTGGGCCAAGTCTGCTTCCCTGCAGGGATTTTTTTTAAAGGCATAAACCTTCAGGGACACAGAACAGGAAAGGCAGACAACTGGCAACAATATGTTTGAAGCTGGAAAGCAAATGGCAAGTGGTAACTGATTTAGAAGATCTAAGAAAGCTAAATCCTAAACTGCAGTGGGAGAGGCTGAAATGCCATCCAAGTTATATCACAGAATAAAAGGCTCAGAAATGGGTACCAGGTATGTCTAGAATTAGGGACGAAAGCAGGAATAAAAAGAACAAGAGTATTTATTGAAAGCCTGTTCATGAAGCAACTGGATCCCTGGATTCCCTCCCATACCCCAGGCCACCCCACCCCCATCCTTCAGAAGACTGAAGCTTTAATCTGGAGAAGGTAAATGGAGTCCTGTAGCTGGGGATAGTAGGCACAATGAGGACAGGGGAACAATACTGAAAATGTGTGTGGGTTAAGTGAAAGCTTGCCTACTAAATACTGAGACGTCAGACTTCTTTCCCTAGAACATGGTGGCCAAGACCACCTATGCAGGGTAGCCTTCTCTGGGGAATGTGAGAATCCCAAAGGAAAAGAGCTAAAGATCCCTACAAAGTTCCCCAAGGTAGAGCCCAGATAGTGCACCCTACAGTGAACCCCACAGTTGAGAAATCTCACCCAAAGTCACAGAACTTCCAATGGGCATTTTAGGGTCTTAGTTTGAAATATCCCTAGAGGCAATGTTCAATATGACGATCAAATCATTTGAAGCATTCAGTATTTTCAAAATCACTTTCCTAAAACAAAATTTTGAATGAGAAATTATCCATATCATAAACTTCTGTTTATCAAATATTTTATTTTTATTTTATTTTTATTTTATTTTTATTTTTTTAATTTTCTTTATTGATTTTGTACAAATATTACATTAAAAAATATGAGGTTTAAGAGACAACATTTAGAAGAGCTACATCAGGAAAGATTATTTTTTTTAACATCTATTTATTTTCACTCTTATTTATTTTTTACAAAGGTACAAGGAATTTCAGAAACAATCATTCAAACTGTTTCAGGCACGGTTTCATAGAAAAAAGCTTAGATCGATTTCTGATTCCCTGTTTCCCTCTGATATAACCTCACGCTGTGTTCAGATAAGATTATTAGTATAATACTGTATTCTTTCAGTTTCACAACAGATCTAAAAACCTTTTTGCTTCATCCAGTAATGTGCTAATGGATTTTTTGATCCACAAAACTATCTCCAGGTGCTTCAACATCTCTACAGCTGTGCCAAACTTGGCATCCCTAAACCTAGATAAATAGGGACCAGTGCTATGAATGGGAATATCTTGGGTGCAGAGACCAGCGAGACGCTGCTCCAGACATCCCAGCAATCCCTCCATGAGTGCAGAAACATTAACCAACCTCACCCTAACACCATTCCCATCCTCACCCTCCCTTCCCTGAAACTGAAAGTAGAACTGCTGTTGCCATTTTGCTGGAAAAGATATTTAGTCATTCTTTAAAAAACAAAACAAATAAAAAGAAGTTCAGTACACAATATCTACAACTGTGCCAAACTTGGCATCCCCTAACCCTCAGTGAAAAGGGACCAATGCTGTGAATGGGAACATCTGATGTGCAGAGGTCAGTGAGATGGAGTTCCAGGCTTCCCAGCAGTCACCCCACAACTGAAATCCTTAACCAATCACCCCTACCCCCACCCCCCACCCCCACCCATCCTCACCAGCCCTCCCACCCCTGCCATGGTGTTTTTGCATAGAGTTGTAGCTGCCACTTTGCTGGAAAATATATTTAATGATTCTTTTATTAAAAAAACAAATGAAAAGCAGTTCACTAAAACAAGGGGTGCAGAAAAACTTTCTGCATTTAAAAAGGAGTGGAGAAAATGGCAATAATGTAACACTGATAAACTTGACCACATGAAATGTAAAACCTTTCAAACATTTCTCCCAAATACTGCTATATATATATAAAATAAATTATTAAATGTTAAATAGCAATGCTGGTGAAAAAAATTGCAATTCTTTGTTTGAATGAATGCAATAAAGACAAAAATAAAAGCACTCAGACCCTAGTATAAAAAAGCAAAGTATGTAAATATAAAGAGCAGTAGAAGTAATCAGCAAACACAGCAACAAATACATTCAGCCTCATCAGAAATAAAATAGTTTCAGAAGGAAGCTCTTTAATATTAATTTGCCAAAGGGAATCTGATGCAAAATACCTGAAATCTGTTGGCTTTTATAATGGGGATTTATTTGGGGTAAAATCTTGCAGTTCCAAGGCTGTGAAAAGTTCAAACCAAGGCATAAGAGGTGCTTTCCCACCAAAGTCAGCTGCCATGTGTTGAAGCAAGATGGCAGGTGATCTCTGTCTGGTCTCTCCTTCCCCTCTGGGGCTTCCTCTCTCAGACCCAGCTGCTCTGCTTTCTTCCTGATTTCAGCTGCAGGCTGGCATAGGGCTTGTCTCTTAGGGTTTCCTATACCAGTCCCTGCTATCAATCTCCCGTCTCAAATTCAGCTGTAAGGTATCAGGTAAATGACTGTCTCTCCCAGGTGCTTTGCTGTTTGAGCCTCTTCCTTTCTGTCACATGGCAAGGATGAAAAATGTCAGAGCTCTCTTTTCTAGCATCTGTTTAATATGGGACCCAGTGTGGGGCAGGGGCTCAACCTGAGTCCCACCTCACTGGCATAATACAATAAAAAGTCATAGAGCAATATTAGGAGGTAATCTAATCAAAGGCCCCTCAGCTGAATTTAATGCAATCAAAGATTATCATAACCAGGGGAATAGATTCATTTACAAACATAATGTTTCTCTTCTTGGGATTCATAAAATAATCTCAAACTGCCACAACATATAGCACCTATTAAATAATAATTTTTTCATGTGAATAGACATCCAGAGAGAGCATGCCACAAAGAATACATCTCACAAACTACATTGCAAGGTAATATTGATGTCAATTGGTCTAGATCTTCTCATCAATACAGTAACATGCTAAAGTATAATGCATCTTAAAAATAAGAAATGACCTCACTTAACTCTATGTCTCTACGGCCAATTTTTCCCTCCTCCCCTTAATGGCAAAGTACCTAGAGCAATTATTTCACTTTTTATGAAACTAATTCACACCTCCCATTTCTTCTAATTGGGCTTCCAATCCCACTAATTGTCAACAATAACCTCTGCCTTTTTCAGACAATCAACACATAATTTTTAGCACACTAAATAAATTCATTATTTAATTAGTGAAGAAGGTAAGCAAACACTGTGATCTGTTCACTCTGGGAAAAGCTGGATTAGCTCTCAGAAAACCTCAGATTAAGCTCTAGGCTTTGATTCTCTCTAAGCATTTCTTGCACTGACCACTAAGGCTCTCTTAGTGTGTTCTTAATTTCCTTTATATGTTCCTTCATCTCACTGAATTAATTTAGAAGATTTGTTTGGACACTTTTGATTTGTTGTTCCTTATTGTGCATCCATTTCTGCTTTTTAGTTTTTTCACTTGACTGGGCCATGTCTGACTGTTTCTTAGTATGTCCTGTAATTTTTTGCTGAAGTCTAGGCATCTGCATCTCTTAATGGATTTATTTGTTAGATTCTTTCTGTTGCCTAGGGTTTTATTTTTGTTTGGATTTGTATTAAGGATCTTCTTGGATATTGTTTCCACTTCTAAATCTTTAGAGTTGCATGTAAAAATAAAAGAAGATAAAAGGTTAGAAAAAAAGAAAGAAAAAACATATAATAAAAAAGAAAAAAAATAAAAAACCCCAAAAGATAAGGCAAACAGGAAGAGAAAACAGAAATGAAGTAAAATAGGAAAAGGAAGAAAGCAAAAAGGGAGAAGAGAAAATGAAAAGTAATAAAGAAGGGAGAGAAAATAAAAGAGAAACAAATGCCTCCATCTCAAGTCACAGGCTTTCAGTTAGACTCCTTCATATCTGTTACTCATACACTCCAATCATTCACCCTATAGACCCCTCTCCAAAGGTATCCAGATGAGGAAAGGGAAAAATGAAAGGCCTCCCTCTCAAACCTCTGACCCCTGTCTAGTTCCCCTCTTTCTGGCCAGATTGCCCCACTTCCAATTACTCCTCCAGTGCCCATCTAGACAACTCCCTCTCTGGCCTGATTGCACTGTGCCCTGCTACTCCCCTACTGCCTGTCTTGGCACCTCTGTACTGGCCTGATCACACCACAGCCTGCCACTCAGCTGGTGTCCATTTGGACATCCCATCACTAGCCAAATTTCCCTGTGGTCTGCCTCTCTCTCTGTGCCTCCTGGGCACCCCATTCACTGGATTAATCACCATAGCTTCCCACCACTCCTCTGGTACCTGGTACCTGACTGGGCCATCCCTCTCCAGCTGCCCTATTTGACCATCCCTGTAGTCCTGCAGCTTCCTCTAGACCCAGCAAGTCTGCCTGCCTTCCTGCACCTTCTGCAGGAGACATGCAACTTGCCATTCCCTACTGCACAATGTTGGATTTCTATAGGTAATTTGAGATGTAGGTTTTAGGTGGGCATATAATTACAATTGTTATATTTTCCTGATGTATAGATTTTTAAAAACATTTATTTATTTCTCACCCCTCATTGTTTTTGCACTTGCTATCTACTCTCTGTGTCTGTTTGTCTTCTCTTTAGGCAGCAGTCCCTGGGCCTTCCAGAATGGGAGAGAGGTACACAACTCTTGTGCCATCTCAGCTTCCTAGTCTGCCATGTCTCCTGCTGTCATCTCTCCTCTGTGTCTCTTTTTGTTGCATCATCTTGATGTGCCAGCTCTCTACACAGGCCTGCACTCCATGGAGGCCAGCACTACTGCACAGGCTAGCACTGCTGCATGGCCAGCACTCCTGCATGAGCCAGCACTCGACGTGGGCCAGCACTCCATGTAGGCCAGCTCTCTGCTTGGACCAGCTCACCACATGGACCAGATTGTCTTTCACTAGGAGGCCCTGGGAATCAAACTGTGGACCTCCTATATGATAGATGAGAGCCCAATCACTTGAGCCACATCCATTTCCCATATTGATCTTTTATTATTATTAAATGTCCCTGTTTGTTTGTAGGGGCCCACTGTCATGACTGTTATTCAACATTGCTCTTGCCAGAGTAACTAGGCAAGAAAAAGAAATAAATGACAGTCAAATTGGAAAACAAAAGTAAAACTTTCCCCACTTGCATATGATGTGATATGGGTACAAGATCAACACCCACAAATCAGGTAGTGTTTCTGTTCATGTAAAAGAACAAAATATCTAGGAATATATCTAATCTAGGATGAAAGGATTTGCACACAGAAAACTACAAAATATTGCTAAAAGAAATCAAAGAAGACCTAAATAAATGGAAAGTCATACTGTGTTCATTCATTAGAAGACTACATATTAAGATGACAATCCTGTATTTTATGTAACATTTATGTAATCTAAATCTTCTTTAAAAATAAAACAAATTTAAAAAATGTCAATCCTACTCAAAGCAATTTATAGATCCAACACAACTGCAATCACAAACAACAACCTTCTTTACAGAAAAGGAAAAAACAAATCATGTCTGTGTTCTGTTAATTTCAGCTTCTGGCTCCTGTGGCCTTTTCTCTCAGCTTCTGGACGTATCTCACTGAGCTTCTGTGTGTCTTACATGTTTCTCTTATTTATAAAGTTCACCAGTAAGAATATCAAGTCCCACCATGAGTCACAGAAAATAATCATATGCCCTTAAGTGAAGTAATTAATCAAATTTCCCACATAAAATACATTCAACACAATTCCAATCAAAACTAAAAACCTACTTTGCACACTGAAATGGATTAGGTCTAATGACATAATTTTCTGAGGCCCACAAAAGTTTCAAACTGCCATAGCTGCTATTAAAAATAAAATTTTACAAGTTTTGGAGGGGATGCAGAGAAATAAGAACACTCACTCATTGCTGATGGTATATGGGAATTCTGAATTTCATGAGTGATTAATCTGTAAACACATGACTTGTCTAATAAAGAAAAATGGTATTGATGTCTAATAGAAGTTTTTTCATGCAAAAAATCATTTAAGTAACATGATTTTAAAAAATAGTCACAAAACAATTATCAAGCCTTAAGTCATTAACAATATGTGCAATTAGAGCTGTATGTGAATAGCACAAACTGCCTCTGAAAGAAGCCAAAGCCTCATTGGTTGATCAGTATTTACTGAGCCCCTATGATGTTTTTAGACACAGAACCTGCTGTGCCCCAAATAGACAAGACTGTCTGCATTGCTGCAGAAGAGATCCAAATTAAAGCTTCTGGATTTTACTTTAGTGATATTTTTGCCTGTACAAGATGCAATTACATATTTATTAATAGTGTTTTCTTTTGCTGTCATTTGCAGAATAAGTACTGTGTAAATAGTGAATTTAGAAACAGTGAATTAACCCTATAACATTAAAAAAAATTTTTTAATTTAAAAAAGATACTTAGATTACATAAATGTTACATAACAACATAAGGGATTCCCATATGCCCTGCTCCCTACACATACCACATTTTCCCACATTAACAACATCCTTCTTTAGGTGATACATTTCTCAGAATTTATGAAAACATTTTGGAGCATTACCACTAAACATGAATTGTAGTTTACACTCTCTCCTGTACAATTGTGTAGGTTATAGCAAGATATACAATGGCCTGTATCTGTCTTTGCAATGTCATTCAGAATGATTCCCAAGTCCTAAAAATGCCCCCATATTATGCCTGTTTTTCCCTTTCCCTGCACTCAGAACTCACTGGCCACTGCCTCCACATCAATGATATAATTTCTTCCATTGCTAGAATCACAATAAGCATATAGAAGAATATCAGTAAGTCTACTTTAGTCCATAGTTCATTCCCCACCCCTGAGGATACTGAGATGGTGATGACCACCTCACCTCTAATTTAGAGGGGGCTTTGATCCCATGGGGCAGATGGGTGGAACTCTCTTGCTTGCAAATGTAGACTCTCTCAGTTCCTTGGGATGGTCACTCTCTATCATTATCTCCTTATCAGTTGTCCTGGATGAGTCCAATGAACTGGAGAGTAGGTGTAATAATTCCATTGAGATTCAGAGCCCAGTTGGAACATGGATTTTAGTCTCTTCGATGTACTCCTATCAACCCTAGTACTAAATATAGGTTCAAATAGAAGGGGCAGAAGAGCCATGTTTAGGGAAACTACAACTGAGTCCAACTCTGTCCATGGGTAAGCATAAATTCCAAAGAAGGGCCCATTGGTAAGACACCAAACTCCTGAGCTAGCTTCCCTGACTACAGTGTCCAGATGTCTCCAGGGCCCACATGAGCCCCACTATTTGAGGTTGTAGTTCTTTGGTTGTCAATGAAATCTTGCTGAAAGATGCATAAGCATAACCTCTGGAATGACCTCTGAACTCACTTTGAAGTCTCTCAGTCATATCAACTCATTTGTCTTTACTTTTTTCCCCCTTTTTGTCAAGGTCTTTTCCCAGTTGCATTGCTAATTGGTGCTTGGTGGTAATCCCTCAGTGCTAGGGAAGCTCATCCCTGGCGGTCACGTTCCATGGTAGGGGGAAAATAATGCATTTATAAGCTGACTTTCACTTAGAGAGAGGCCACATTTGAGAAACAAGGAGGTAATTCTTAGGTACCCCATAATACTAGGCTGTTTCAATTTCAAGAGTAAAGTTTCATAAGCACAGTCATCAATATTAGTGGTTCATTAATGTACTATCCTCCTTCAGTAGTCTTTCTTGCTGTACTCAGAGGATCCTTGTTGTTTCATTAGAGAAAGTTGCAAGCTCCCCAGGCTGGGAATTTAATATTCTTTCAATTATTGTGTGAATTTCCACCCACTGTGACAATGCCCCACGAACACCTGAACACATTTATATGCTTTATATTTATGCCCAGGTGAAAAATCTCCTCCCTTGTATTCCCCATGAGTAACACCCCCCACAAATGATCCTCCCCTGTCATAGCTGGAACTGTTCTGTGATCCAAAACTTCTTAAAAAATGAGGCCAACAAAAAAGCCAAATACAATTAATAAGAAAAAAAATACCAAAAATTTAAAAATAAAAATTGGAATAATACAAAATAATGAAAAAACATTTACATTTTTTGATAGTATGTCTTTCATCACTGTAAGATATGTTCTCTTGTATATATAAGGACATTTTCTTCCATTTATTCCCACAGCATCTTACTTTATTTATTTTGTTTTCAAAGAAGTTTTAGGTTATAGAAATGTCCTGTACAGAATATAGGAGAGTCCCATCTACCCAACATCCTTCCCCTTTCCCCTTTTCACCTATTAATAACTATTTTATATGTGGATGGTACATTTGTTACAATTGATGTACAAATATTGAAACATAGTTATCAACCACAGTAAATGGTTTACATTTTGAACGACATACTTTTATAAATTTTGATGAATTTAACATGACCTGTATCCATCATAGTAAGATTATGTGGAACACTTCCATCACCCCCTAAATCCCCCATGTTCCCTCTATTCTATTCCTCTCTTCCCTTCCCTTCAGGACCCACAGCAACCACCAGGCTTCACACCTTGAAGAAAAAGGTTCATAGTTATTTGCAAAAACTTTGAGAATTTGACATAGTACTCTGTCCTCTCCTAGTAAGCACTGCCTATGCTCTCAAGAGACTCTTGCCCCTTTGAGAACATAACAGGACTCTTCAGGATGGAAATCCAACATCTTTCTGCTCATTATGTGGGTCTCCACCCAATGATACTACCCATTATGAAAATATTAACATTCACACACTCTCTAGATGCCTACCCCAGATGCACCCTCTCTTGAATATCCCCCATATCAAAGAACCTAAACAAAAACACTCCCCTGCTGTTGACAAAAGAACATTCCTAATGTTCTTCATTTCAACACATCCCCAACTATCCACAGTGTTCACCTCATCCCTCTCTCAACCCTCCTCCCATTTCCATGAACAGTCCAACCCACACTCTCCACCATAACCCCCTGAGGAACCAGCACCACCCAGCCCAAAAGTATCACTGTACCACTGTCATGTCCCTCCACTGCACAACTACAAAGTTCCACCTTACCTTATCATAGTTTTGCATATATGAACATTAGCTCACAACCTTCTTCTCCCTTTTTATCTCAGGTAATACTATCTTCCAGAATGTAGCAATGTAATTCTGCTCAATTTACTTAACTCATATCAGTGAGGTTTTGTAATATTTGCCCTTCAGTGGCTGGCTTGCTTCACTCAACACATAAGGTCTTCAAGATTCATCCAGGTTATCCTGTGTGTTAATACTGCCTTCCTTCTTGAAGCTGAGTAATATTCCATTGTATGTATATGTATATACCACAATTTGTTTATCCATTCATCTGTTGAAGGGCATTTGGGTGGATTCCAACTTTTAGCAATAGTGAATATGCTGCTATGAACATTGGTGTGCATATATCTGTTCATGTCCTTGCTTTCATTTCTTCTGGGTATACATCAAATAGTGGAATTGCTGGATCATATGGCAGTTCTATAGTTAGTTTTCTGAGGAACCATCAAATTGCCCTTGATAATGACTCTACCATTCTACATCCCCAACAATAGTGGTTGATGGTTCTCTTTCCTCCACAGCCTCTCCAACACTTGTAGTCATCTGGTTTTTTAAAAGCCACCAGTTTATTGGCTGTAAGATGATATCTCATTATAGTTTTCATTTGCATTTCCCTAATAGGTAGTGATGTTGAGCAACTTTTCATGTGTTTTTTAGCCATTTGTATTTCTTCTTCAGAGAAGTGTCTATTCAAATCACTTGCCCATATTTTTTTATTTTATTTTATTTTTTTTATTGACTTTGTAATAATATTACATTAAAAATATATATGTGAGGTCCCATTCAACCCCACCCCCCCACCTCTCCCCCCCCCTCCCCAGCAACACTCGTTCCCATCATCATGACACATCCATTGGATTTGGTAAGTACATCTTTGGGCACCTCTGCACCTCATAGTCAATGGTCCACATCATGGCCCATACTCTCCTCCATTTCATCCAGTGGGCCCTGTGAGGATGTCCGGTGATTGCCTCTGAAGCACCATCCAGAGCAGCTCCATGTCCCAAAGACGCCTCCACCTCTCATCTCTTCCTGCCTTACCCCATACCCATCAGCCACCATGTCCACTTTTCCCAATCCAATGCCACCTCTTCTATGTGGACATTGGATTGGTTGTGTCCATTGCACCTCTATGTCAAGAGGAGGCTCAGATTCCACATGGATGCTGGATGCAATCCTCCCACTTTCAGTTGTAATCACTCTAGGCTCCATGGTGTGGTGGTTGTCCTTCTTCAACTCCATCTTAGCTGAGTGTGGTAAGTCCAATAAATCAGATTGTAGGTGCTGGAGTCTGTTGAGGCTCAGGACCTGGCTATCACATTGTCAGTCCAGAGATTCAAATCCCCTAAATATATCTTAAACCCCAACATTAACTGCACCTCCAGCACATTAGCATGAAAGTCTTATGAAGGAAGATCCCATCTGAGTCCAGATTCATCACACATAAACACCATTTCCAAAGAGGGGCCATCTGACCTGGTAGTTAACCCCATCAGCCATGACCATAACTCCCATGGGTCTCTTTAGCCCTCAAAGGAACCAATATCTGGGGGTTGTATCTGCTTTATCTGTCTCTCTGACTCTGCTCAGTTGTGCATGAGGGCAATCCTTCTGCCAGCCTCCAGACTCTTTTTTAGAAACTCGTAGCCATATAAACTCATTTCTCCTTTCCATTTCCCCCTTACTTTAGGTCAAACAGCATTTTAAAGTCATGTTATTTTATGTAGACAGGGATATTCTGCTGATCCGCATTGAACCTTCCGTATAAGGTCATTTTCCAGTTGCATCATCAGTTGGTAGTTGATAGTGGTCCCTCGTTGCCAGGGAGGCTCATCCCCGGGTGTCATGTCCCACGCTGGGGGGAAGGCATTGCATTTACATGCTGAGTTTGGCTTCGAGACTGGCCACATTTGAGTAACATGAAGGCTGACAGGAGGAAATTCCCAGGCACAATGTTGCTCTAGGCCTTGTTCTTATTTTAGGCTTATCAGCTCACAAGCATAGTCATTAGCATCAGGGGCTCACTGTTGAACCCTCACTCCCTCCGGGTCCCCGCCGCTGTACCTGGGAGACTGTCGCTGCTCCCCTAGGGACCACGACAGAGCACCACTGGCCAGGAACCCAGTACCCCCCCTGCTGTGGTTTTTAATTGTTGCCACTATGAGTATATCCAAACATTACCATGCACCCTGGACATATGTTCTGTACAGCTCCCTGTCAGCCATATATCACCTGTCATTGGTATCCCATACCAGTATCCCTCCATTGCCATTGTTGAAACACTCTGTGATCCAGAACTCCCCGAAATTTGAAGCCCAATATAATGTCATGGTCCCTTACTAGGGAATGGCATATAGCGATGGGTTTAAAGGTTCGATAAAGAACTTGGATAAAGTTAGATAAAGAACTTAGATAAAGAATGTTGACTTGAAAAAATTCTACATCCTATCTTTTTCTTATTTTTTTTTCCCCCTAATTATTCAGCTTCTCTTCATAGGAGTCCTAGACCACAGCAATGCATATATATAATATACAGCAGTCCCATACATCCACCACAAAACCTTTTTCCTTCCACAGCGATACTCTTACACCCTATTCACATCATATTTACTTAACGTGATGTACAGAGTCTGAGACATTAGCTTTCTAACAAGGTGACATCTGTGCTTACATTATGGTGCATACTTTAGGATACACAGTTCTTTACATTCTTAGTTATCCTATCTTTTACATTATGGTTTACATTATCAGTCTGTCATCTCCTATATGTTATGGTGTAATATTACATGTTTTATATCCATCCTTGTGTACTCTCAAGAAACTCCTCTCTTACCCCCCATTTACCTTGGTTCCACACATTTAACGTCCATTTTCCCTTCCACCTTGGTGCCCACAGTGACAGCCAACCTCCGTTTCCTGAGGAGCCACTTCCAGAGATAGATGGAATAGTGTTCAGGGCCTAACTTGCTCAACTGCCCCAATGCCCTGGGAGCCACCCTTTCTCTCGAGGGATACAGTTCCCTCTATTTGATGGCATTAGTCCTCCCCAGGATGTGGGTCCACCCCCACTCTCACTGCTTGGGTTTCTACCCCATGGTGTCACCCACTCTGGCAGAATGAGCATTTAGACATTCCCCAGGAGCCCGTCCTGCATCAGACCCTCCCCTCTGAGCATTCTAAACAGGTAACCCTCTTTATTATATTTTGATATGATTTTCTCGGCATTTTACTCTCCACCAACACCTGACCCTCTCCTGTGTTCATATGCTACCCCTCCCTCCCCCCACTTTTGGGCAATGTTACCCATCCGTCCCTCCCCAGCCACCCTCAAACCCGCAAAGCCCCAACCAAAGGCAACCCCTTGCCCCCCTTTTATCTCTTCTTTGTGTTCATACTTACCACCATCTCGTCTTAAATTCCACCCCTGCAGATATCACTTGCCCATATTTTAAATGGGTTGTTTATCTTTTTATTTTCAAGATGTAGAGTTTCTTTATGCTGGATATTAGGCCCCATTAGATATATGTTTACCAAATATTTTCTCCATTTGAGTAGTGCATTAGTCAACCAAAGGAGTGCTGATACAAAATACCAAAAATCTGTTGATTTTTATAAAGAATATTTATTTGGGTTAGAAGCCCACAGTTACCAGGCCATAAAGCAAAATTTACTTCCCTTACCAATGTCTATTCCTACGTGTTGGAGCAAGATGGTTGCTGATGTGTGCAAGGGTTAAGGCTTCCTGGGTTCCTCTCTTCCCAGGGCTTGTTTCTCTCCAGCTCAGCTACTTTGTTTCTTCCAGAAGACAAGCTGTATTCATCAGGCTAATAGCTACACTCTTTCCCCAGTGCCTCTGTTCTATGCATTTGAGACAATTGGACAGAACAGACCTATGTATTTCTTTATGTGTTTACTTCCCAGGCCCCAGGATCAAAACTCCAAACTCCCTTTACTGTGGTGTAGTTTCTCAACATCTTACTGACATGGCCCAACAAAGCCTTAATCATTAATCAAAGTGAAACCTTTGAATCCTATATAATCTAATAGGCCCAGAGGAACAAATCCATTTACAAACATTCTCCAATATCTATTTTTGGAATTCATAACCAATATCAAACTGTTACAAGTAGGCTGTCTTTTCATTTTCATGACAAACTTCTTTGAGGTGCAAAAGATTTTAATTTTGTGGAGATCCCATTTATCTGTTTTTTCTTTCACTCTTCATGCTTTGGGTACAAAGTTCATGAAAGCATTTCCTAATACAAGACCCTATAGATGCTTCCCTACATTATCTTCCAAGGTCTTTATGGTCTTGGTTCTTATATTTAGATATTTGCTCCATCTTGAGATAATTTTTATATAAGTATGAGATGTTATAACTCTTTCAATATTTGGGATACGATTATCCAGTTCTCCAAGCACCATTTGTTGAAGAGGCTATTCTCTCCTAGATTAGTGGGCTTGGTTGCCTTGTCAAATATCAGTTGACTGTATATACAAGGATCTGTATTAGAACTCTCAATTCAGTTCCATTGGTCAGTATGTCTACCCTTGTGCCAATACCATGCAATTTTGACCACTGTAACTTTGCACATGTTTGAAAGTCAGGTAGTGTGATTCCTCTGATTTCATTTTTCTTTTTCAGTATGTCTTTGGCTATTTCTGGCCTCTTGCTCTTCGAAATAAATTTCATAGTTAGCTTTTCCAATTCATTGATAAATGCTGTGATGATTTTTCTGGGGATTGTGCTAAATCTGTAGATTAGTTTGGGTAAGATAAACATCTTAATGATGTTTAGTTTTCCTGTCCATGAACAGAGAATATTCTTCCATTTATTTTTTTGTCTTTATTTTTTTAATGTTACATTAAAAAAATATGAGGTCCCTATATACCCCCCACCTTCCTCACCCCACTACTCCCCCCATGACAACAACCCTCTCCATCATCATAAGACATTCATTGCATTTGGTACATACATCTCTGAGCACCGCTGCACCTCATGGTCAATGGTCCACACCATAGCCCACACTCTCCCACAGTCCACCCAGTGGGCCATGGGAGGACATACAATGTCTAGAAACTGTCTCTGAAGCACCACCCAGGACAACTCCAACCCCCCAAAATGCCCCCACATCACATCTCTTCCTCCCACTCCCTACCCTCAGCAGGCACCATGGCCACTTTCTTCACACCAATGCCACATTTTCTTCAATTACTAATCACAATAGTTCATGAATAGAATATCAGTAAGTCCACTCTAATCCATACTCTATTCCTCCATCCTGTGGACCTTAGAATGGTTGTGTCCACTCCACAATCTATATCAAGAGGGGGCTTAGATTCCACATGGATGCTGGATGCAATTCTCCTGCTTTCAGTTGTAGGCACTCTTGGCTCCCTGGTGTGGTGGTTGACCTTCTTCAACTCCATGTTGGCTGAGTGGGGTAAGTCCAATAAACCAGAGTGAAGAAGTTGCAAGTGTGTTGCGGCTCAGGGCCTGGCTATCTCATGGTCAGTCCAGAGATTCAGGTCCCCTGGGTATATATTAAACCCCAGCACCAACTACAGTCTAGTAAAAGTAACAGGAGAGGCTTATGGACAAAGATCACATCTGAGTCCACCTCTATCACACAGAAACACCAACTCCAAAGTAGGGCCAACTGACATGGCACTGAACTCCTTCTGCCATGACCATAGAACCTGTGGGTCTCTGTAGCCCTCAGAAGAACCCATACCTGGGATTGTATCTACTTTATCTGTCTCTGGGACTCTGCTCAGGTGTGCATAAGGCAGCCCCTCTGATAATCTTCTGGCTCTTTTTGGAGACTCATAGCCATATAAACTCATTTGTCCTTTCCATTTTCCCCTTTTATTCAGATCAAAAAGCATTTTTAACTCCTGGTATTATATGTAGACTGGGATATTCTGCTGGTCTGAGTTGACCCTTTTATTCAAGGTCATTGTCTAGTTACATCATCAGCTGGTACTTGGTAGTTCCTTGGCACCAGGGAGGCTCATCCCCAGGAGTCATGTCCTACACCAGGGGGAAGGCAACACACTTACATGCTGATTTTGGCTTCAAGACTGGCCACATTTGAGCAACACAGAGGCACTCAGGAGGTAACTCTTAGGCACCCTGCAGCTCTAGGCCTTGTTCTTATTTCAGGTGCACAGGGTTACAAGATAGTCATTAGTATCAAGGGCTCATTGTTGGGCCTTCCTTCTTTTTTGGTCTTTGCCGTTGCACTTGGGGGATTGTTGCTGTTACTTTAGGGACTGTGATAGAGCTCCCCTGCCTAGGAACTCAGCACTCCCTCAGTGATTGTTTTTAATTTTAACCACTATGAAAATATCCAAACACTTTTATGTACCTTGGATATATGCCCTGGAGAACTCCGCCAACTCCATGTCCCCTGTCAATAACATCCCACACTAGTATTCCTCCCCTGCCATTGTTGAACCTCTCTGTGATCCAAAACTTCTTGAAAAATGAAGCCCAATATATTGCCAGGTCCATTAATAGTAAAATGGGATATAGTGATGAGTTTAAAGGTTAGATATAGAATACATATTAATTTAGAAAAATTAAGGTAAAAATAAATTGGGGTATCAAAAAATTTAAAAATGCAAAAGCTTTGTTTTTGATGTTTTGTCTTCCATCACTGCAATGTGTTGCCCTGTATGCAAATTGACAAGGCAACTTCTTCTGTCTTTTCCTTAGTGTCTACGTACTTTCTTTTGCTTTTTTCCCCCTAATTATTAAGCTTATCTTCACAAAAGTTTTAGATCACAGTAATTCGTATATACAATATACAGTACTCCCACATATCCAACATAAAACCCTTTTCCCTTCCACAGCAATAATCTTTTTTCATATTCATACTATATTTACTGAAACTGATGTACAGATATTGAGACAATAGCTTTCAAACAAGGTAACATTTGGGTTTACATTGTGGTTTATATTTTAGACTATACAATATTCTAAATTTTTAGTTATCTTATGTTTTACATTATGATTTACATTTTAGCCTATCAGCCCCTATATGTTTTTGGTGTAATTTAACATGTCTTATATGCATCCTTGCATAATCTTGTGGAACACTTCTATTGCCCGCACAGTTACATTGGTTCCATCTATTCAATACCTCTTTCCCCCTCCCCTTAGGGCCCACAGTGACAGTCAATCTTCATTCTTGAAGGGCCATGTTCAGAGATACTTGCAACGGTGTTGAGGGCTTGATCTGCTCAACTGCCCTAATGCTTTGGGAGCCACCATTTCTCTCGAGAGATACAATTCCCTCTATTTGAGAATATCAATCCTCCCCAGGATGTGGGTATATCTTCACTCTCATTATATGGGTCTGTATCCAATGATATAACCCACTATGGCAAAATGAGCACTCACACACTCCCTAGGAGCCTGTCCTGCATTAGAATATCTCATTTAAGCATCTTAAACAGGTACCTTTCATTATTATATTTTTGAAAAAGATTTCTCAGCATTATACTCTCAGTCAAATACCAGACAATCTCCTATGTTCGTATGTTCCCCCAACCTCCCCCCAATTGCTTGGGCAATATTACCCATCCTCCCATCCCTAGCCCCCCTCAAGCCCAAACATAACCCTATTCCCCCATTTTATCCCTTCCTTGTACAAATACTTACCTCCAGCTTATCATAGATTTCACCCAGGTAGGTGTCAGCTTACATCCTTCCTCTACCCCCGATTTCCTGTAAGCCTATCCTGCAGTCTCTAGCTCTCTAAGGCAGCTTGGTTTACTTATTTCATATCATTGAGGTCATGTAGTATTTGTCTTTCAATGCCTGGGTTGCTTCACTCAACATAAGGTTCTCAAGATTCATCCATGTTATCACGTGTGTTTGTAGTGTATTAATTCTTAAAGCTGAGTAGTAATCCATTGTATGTATATACCACATTTTATTTATCCATTCATCTGTTGATGGGCATTGGGGTTGATTCCAACTTTTGACAATAGTGAACACTGCTGCTATGAAAATTGGTGTGCATATATTGTATTGTGTCCTTGTTTTCAGTTCTACTGGGTATATACCCAGCAGTGGAATTGCTGGGTCATATGGCAAATCTACAGCTAGTTTTTTGAGAAACCACCAAGCTGTCCTCAGAATGGCTGGATCCTTCTGCATTCCCACCAGCAGTGGATGAGTGTTCCTATTGCTCCACATGCTCTCCAGCATTTGTAGTCTTCTGTTTTTTTCATAGCTGCCAATATTATGGGAGTAAGATGGTATCTCACTGTAGTTTTGATTTGCATTTCCCTCATAGCTAGAGATTTGGAGCATTTTATCATGTGCTTTTTGGCCATTTGTATTTCTTCTTTGGAGAAGTGTCTGTTTAAATCTTTTTCCAATTTTTTAAATGAGTTGTTTGTCTTTTTATTTTTGAGATATAGGAGTTCTTTATATATGCAGGTTATAAGTCTCCTACCAGATATATGGTTACCAAATATTTTCTCCCATTGTGTAGGCTCTCTTTTCACTTTCTTGACAAACTCCTTTGAGGTGCAGAAGCCTTTGATTTTGAGGAAGTCCCATTTATCTATTTGTTCTTTTTGCTGCTCATGCTTTTGGTGTGAAGTTCATGAAGCCATTTCCTATTACAAGGTCCAGTAGATGCTTTCCTACACTGCTTTTGAAAGTTTTTATGGTCTTGGCTCTTATATTTAGATCTTTGATCCATCTTGAGTTGATTTTTGTATAAGGTGTGAGTTGGTAATCCTCTTTCATTCTTTTACATATAGATATCCAGTTCTCCAGGCACCATTTGTTGAATAGGCCATTCTCTCCCAGTTGAGAGTGTTTGGTGGCTTTATCAAATATTATATGACTATATTTATGAGGATCTATATCAGAACTCTCAACTCAGTTCCATTGGTCTGTGCATCTCTCCTTGTGCCAATACCATACTGTTTCACTACTGTAGCTTTGTAGTATGTTTTGAAGTCAGGTAGTGTGATTCCTCCAATTTTGTTTTTCTTCTTTGATAGGTCTTTGGCTATTCAGGGCCTCTTTCCTTTCCAAATAAATTTCATAGTTAGTTTCTCTAGTTCATTAAAGAATGATTTGTTGGTTTTTATTGGGATTGCATTGAATGTGCAGATCAGTTTTGGTAGGATAGACATCTTAATAATATTTAGTCTTCCTATCCATGAACAGGGAATATTCTTCCATTTATTTAGGTCTTCTTTGATTTCCTTGAACCGTGTTGTGTAGTTCTCTGTGTATAATTTTTTTACATCTTTAATTTAATTTATTCCTAGGTATTTGATTTTTTATTGACTCTTGTAAATGATATTTGTTTCTTGATTTCCTTCTGAGGTTCCTCATTATTGGTGTACAGAAAGGCTACTGATTTTTGCACATTGATCTTATAACCTGCGACTTTACTAAACTTATTTATGAGTTCTAGAAGCTTTGTTGCAGACCTTTCAGGGTTTTCTATGTGGAGGCTCATGTCATCTGCAAATAATGAAATTTTGACTTCCTCCTTTCCAATTTGAATGCCTTTTATATCTGATTATTGCCTCAGTGCTCGAGCAAGTACTTCTAAGACAATGTTAAATAGAAGAGGTGATAGTGGGCATCCTTGTCTTGTTCCTGATCTTAGAGGGAAAGATTTTAGGATTTCACCATTCTAAACGATGTTGGCTGTGGGTTTTTCATATAGACTCTTTATCATATTCAGAAAATTTCCTTGTATTCCTATCTTTTGCATTGTTTTTATCAAGAAAGAATGTTCAATTTTGTCAAATGCTTTTTCTGCATCTACAGACATAATCATGTGATTTTTTTCCTTCAAGCTGTTTATATTGTGTATTACATTGATTGATTTTCTTATGTTGAACCATTCTTGCATACCAGGAATGAATCCCACTTGGTCATGGTGTATAATTCATTTAATGTGTTGTTAAATACAGTTAGCAAGTATTTTGTTGTGGATTTTTGCATCTAGGTTCATTAGATAAATTGGTCTGTAATTTTCCTTTCTTCTTGTGTCTTTGTTTGGCTTTGGTAGTAGGGCAATGTTGGCATCATAGAATGAGTTAGGTAATTTTCCTTCTGTTTCGATTTTTTGGAAGAGTTTCAGCAAGATTGGCATTAGTTCTTTCCAGAATGTTTGGTAGAATTCACCTGTGAAGCCATCTGGCCCTGGGCTCTTCTTAGTTGGGAGGTTTTGTGTTTTTATTTTATTTTATTTATTTTATTTTTTATTTTCAAATTCTACTCAGTTTATTCATTTTTTTAAAAGATATTACATTTAAAAAAATGAGGTCCCCATTCACCCCCACCCCACCACTCCCCCAACAGTAACACTCTCCCCCATCATCATGTCACATCCATTGCATCTGGTGAGTACATCTCTGGGCATCGCTGCACCCCATGTCCCGTGTTCCACACCATAGCCCACACTTTCCCACATTCCATCCAGTGGGCCATGGGATGACATATAACATCTGGCAATTGTCCCTGGGGCACCACCCAGGACAACTCCAAGTCCCGAGAATGCCTCCACATCTCTTCTCTTCCTCCCATTCCCTGCACCCAGCAGCCACCATGGCCACTTTTTCCACACCAATGCCACCTTTTCTCGATTATTAACCACAATAGTTCATGAATAGGATATCATTAAGTCCACTCTGATCTTTACTGTATTCCTCCTTCCTGTGGACTTTGGCTTGGTTGTGTCCATTCCACATCTATATCAAGAGGGGGTTTCGATTCCACATGGATATTGGATGCAATCCTCCTGCTTTCAGTTGTAGGCACTCTAGGCTCCTAGAGTTGGGAGGTTTTTAATGACTGATTCTATCTCTTTACTTGTGATTGTTTTGTTGAGATCATCAATTTCTTCTCTCATCAATATAGGCTGCTTATGTGTTTCCTCTGAATTGTCATTTTTGTTGGAATATAGTTTTTCAAAGTATCCTATTATGGTAGTCTTTATTTCTGTGGGGTCAGTGGTGCCATCTCCTTTCTCATTTCTTATTTTGTGTATTTGCATCTTCTCTCCTTTTTCGTTTGTTACTCTAGCTAAGGGTTTGTCAATTTTATTGATCTTCTCAAAGAACTAGCTCTTGGTTTTGTTTATCTTTTCAAGTCCTTTCTTATTTTCTATTTCATTTAGTTCTCAGTACACTTTTGCTGTGTCCCATAAGTTTTGGTATGTTGTGATATCATTTTCATTAGTTTCAAGGTAGTTATTAATTTCTTTTGGGCTTTCCTCTTTGATCCACTGTTTTTCTAAGAGTGTGCTGTTTAATTTCCATATCTTGGTGTGAAATCTGGGCCTCTGGCCCTTGCAGATTTCCAGCTTCACTCCACTGTGGTCAGAGCTATTATTTTGTATGATTTCAATCTTTCTGAATTCATTGAGCCTTTTTTTGTGGTTTAGCATATGGTCTATCTTGGAGAATGATCCATGTGCACTTGAGAAAAATGTATATCCTGCTGTATTTGGGTGTAATGATCTGTATATTTCTATTAGGTCCAGTTCCTCTAATATACTGTTCAAAGTTTTTGTTTCTTTATTGATTCTCTTTTGAGATGTTCTGTCCAAAGTTGATAATGGTGTATTAAAGTCTCCCACTATAATTGTAGAGGCATCTATTCCTTCACTTAGTTTTTCCAGTGTTTGCCTCATGTATTTGGAGGTGCCCTTGTTAGGAGCATAAATATTTATGATTGTTCATTCTTCTTGAAAGATTATCCCTTTCATTAATATGTAGTATCTATCTTTGTCTCTCACAATTGTTTTGTATTTAGTCTATTTTTTCTGATATTAATATAGCTACTCCTGCCTTTTTTTGGTTATTGTTTGCTTGTAAGATTGTTTTCCAGCCATTCACTTTTAACCTCCTTGAATCCCTGGGTCTAAGATGTGTTTCTTGTAGACAGCATATAGATGGGTCATATTTCCTTATCCAATCTTCCAGTCTGAATCTTTTGACAGGTGAGTTTATTCCATTGACATTCAGTATTATTACTTTCAAGAAATTATTAATGTTAGCCATATTTTGTTTGGACTTGTTTCATCATATTTTGTTTGTTTGTTTTCTTCTCTTTTTGTCTATTTTGCTCTTACACTCCCTCCAACTCTGCCTCTCCTGTTTTTTCTTTTCTTTCCTCCTGCAGAACTCCATTCAGTATTTCTTGAAGGGTGGGGTTCTTGTTGGCATGCTCTTTCAATTTCTGTTTATCTGTGAATATTTTGAACTCTCCATCATTTTTGAATACTAGCTTAGCTGGATAGAGTATTCTTGGTTGGAAATATTTTTCCTTTATTACCTTGAATATATCATACCACTGCCTTCTTGCCTCTATGGTTTCAGATGAGAAATCAGCACTTAATCTTATGGAGCCTTCCTTGTATGTGATGGTTCTCTTTTCTCTTGCTGCTTTTAGAATTTTCTCTTTGTCTTGAACATTGGATAATTTGACAAGTATATGTCTTGGGGTGGGCCTTTGGGATTTATTTATTTATTTATTTATTCCAAATTCTATTCAATTTATTCATTTTTAAAAAAATATTACGCCTTTGGGATTTATGATGTTTGAGGTGCATCGTGCTTCCTGGACATGTACATACATCTCTCTCAGTAGATTTGGGAAGTTTTCAGCCATTATTTCCTGCAACACCCCTTCTGTTCCCTTTCCCTTCTCTTCTCCTTCTGGGATGCCTATAATATGCATGTTTGTGCGTTTTGCATTGTCATTCAGGTCCCTAAGTCCCTGCTGGATTTTTCTATCTTTTTATCAATCAGTTCTACTATGTGTTTGATTTCAGATGTACTGTCTTCCAAATCACTAATTCTCTCCTCTGTCTCTTCTAATCTGCTGTTATTTGCTGAGAGTGTATTTTTTTTTAAAGATTTATTTATTTATTTAATTCCCCCCCCCCTCCCCTGGTTGTCTGTTCTTGGTGTCTATTTGCTGCGTCTTGTTTCTTTGTCCGCTTCTGTTGTCGTCAGCGGCACCGGAAGTGTGGGTGGCGCCATTCCTGGGCAGGCTGCACTTTCTTTTCACGCTGGGCGGCTTTCCTCACGGGTGCACTCCTTTGCGCGTGGGGCTCCCCCACGCGGGGGACACCCTTGCGTGGCACGGCACTCCTTGTGCACATCAGCACTGCGCATGGCCAGCTCCACACGGGTCAAGGAGGCCCGGGGTTTGAACCGCGGACCTCCCATATGGTAGACGGACGCCCTAACCACTGGGCCAAGTCCGTTTCCCCTGAGAGTGTATTTTTGATTTCTTGAACTCTGGTGTTCATTACCATCATATATGTTATCTTTTTGTGTATGACTGCAATTTCTTCTGTATTCTCTCCAAGTGTTTTCTTCATATTGTTAATCTCTTTCTTTATTTCATTAAGTTGGTCTCCAATACATGTTTTGAGAGCTTTAATTACTTGTCCAATGTTCTGTTCCTCTTCCTGGTTTTTAGTTTGTTCATTGGATTTGTCCATGTTTTCCTGATTATTGGTTTGTTTTGTAGTTTTTTGTTGCTGCCTGGTCATCATTTTATCTTGACGGGTTTAGTCAGTTCCTTATGTCTTTGTCTAGTCTTGGGGATTAATTAGTTGTTGTTCATGCATAAGTGTTATGTCTTCTCTTTGTCACTTTGTTATTCCTACTCTATTTTCTTGTTGCTGGCTAAGTTTACTTTGAAGGAAAATATTAAGGCCATGGAAAGCAAAATGAGTAAGAAAAGAAAATGTATAAAGTAGTATTGGTAATAAATGTTAACAGATGAATGATGTGGGATCTAGGAGAATGGATATTAGACTAATATAAGTTGTATAGATTTATAGCAGTAAGTAGAGTACCTATAATGAGCCAGTCAACTGAATATGGTGAGGAATATAGTATGAATTAAAAGGCCAGTGTTTTCATGAGAGAAGGAAAGAGAAAAGAAAGACAATGATATCAAGAGTGGATAAAAGACAGAAAAGAGAACAAAGGTATTAGAAATAAAAAGTCAGACAATTTGGGGACAAAACAAAGGGAGGTGGAATGTAAGAGAAACAGTAGATGATGGAGGATAGAAAGATGTAGGGGAAAGGGGATAGCGTAGGTGGCCAAAATCAATACGCACAGGAAAGAGGAACTGGAGGATGAGGAAACACAGCAAATGTGAAGTGCTCCCTGCAGCACCTATTATATAAAGAAAATAAAATAAAAAAGAAGAAAAAGAGAGAAAAAAAGGGAGGAGGAAACAAGCAAGAAAAAGAGAAAGAGAAAAACTAAATAAATGAAAAAGAACCTTGGGGGATAAAATGGGAGGAAAAAACCAGGAGACAATGCAACTATAGTGACCATGACAAAAAAAAAGGACCAAAGTTTCAAGCTAGGAATCCTCTTTCTCGTTAAATAAGACACTTAGGGATCTGATATTCCCCCTTTCTCCCTTCCTCACTTCTCTCTCTCCCAGGGCAGCAGGAAAGCTGTATGAGGGGACCAGTAGGAGTTTCAAGTGGGTCCATGTTGAATCAACTTAACACAGGAAACAATGACCCTTTATTTCCAGAGTTAGAGCACCTACACCTCACCAGAAACCCAAAATATGCTATTGGAAGCTTGGATAGCACATCCTACAGTCCCTCCTCATTAGATGCACTAGGGGAGGTCTAATTGATTTTCTGACTCCACCTTCTCCAAGACCGAGTTTCCTATCCCAGGACATTTCAGTAAATTGGGCTTTCTCAGCAGATTTGCCTCTCCTTTCTTCCCAGACTTTCCTCAAGTCAGCTGGTAAACTCCTCCAAGCTCAAGGAGAAAATAAAAACTGTGGAGTGCTAGGGTAATCAAGGAACCTCAGACAGACCTCAGGACACAGTGGATTCGGGTATGGGAAGTCTGTGATATTGCAGACTCAAGGTATGTGAGTCTCTGGAGCATGGGCTGCCAGGGTTTAGGGGATACAGACCTGGGAACCACACATCCAGTAACCATGGGGTTTGGGAACACTGCAACACAACAAAGTTTTCAGGGCCCTAGGGACTGGGGTCTCACCCACAACTTCTGACCTCCATGTCAGAAACCCTAAATTCTACCTCTTGCAAAAATCTCTTCTGTCACTGTCTCACCAAATCAACATCCAGGCACCTCCTGCCCTGCAAGCCCTGAAACATCCCACTCAGAGTTTGGGAACACCACAGCACAACCAAGATTTCAGGGAGCACTGCAGGCTGGCCACCAGCCCTAGGGGGAAGGGTCCTGCCCACAACTTCTGACCTCCATGTAAGAGACCCAAAATTCTACGTCTTGCAAGAATCTCTTCTATCACTGTCTCACCAAATCAACATCCAGACACCTCCTGCCCTGCAATCCCCCAAAACATCCCAGTCAAGCAGGACTCCAACCCTACTCAGCCACTTCTTTGCAGAAGAGATTATGAGGTGCACTCACTCAGACGCCATCTTGCCCTGCCTCCCTTGTATATTTTTTAGTGTAACATTTTTTGTGTGTGTTGTCTTAAAAAAATACAGTTTACAAAAATGATGTGGTGGGGGGTGGGGAGCAGGTATATGGGAAACTTATGGTTTCTGTTTTTTAAATGTTGTTTAATGTAACTTCTTTGTGATCTAGTAACTTTAATAAAAAAGTAAAAAATTAAATAAATGGGTGTTGTTTAATACCAAAAAAATAAAGTCAATGGATATTGAAGGATTTATCAGATTGGAAAGGTTTTCCAAAGAGCACCATCTAGTGGTCAGCCATGGAGGTGAAGAAAGGCAAGTCCTACCTCCCCTGTTTCTTTCCCAGTCATCTTAGATCTATTCTGTGCCCCATTAGTGGTTCCCTACCTTGTTTTGATATTTTAAACAAGGAAACCTTAAAGTTTTAGAAAAAAATTGAACCAGAAATTAAAGGAAAGCTGTGAAATAAAACCACTAGGCAAGAGAAAGAAATCAATGATTAGAGTAAAATCACTAGCAAAATCAGATGCCTACATATCAACAAAAAAACAACAAGGCATACTATGGAACAGGAAGATATGCCCAAGCCAAAGGAACAAATCAAGGATCCAATAGGCACAAGAGTAAAGGCTAGTAACAAATGATGTTCCCACAAATTTCCTTAATCAATTCAAGAAATTGAAGGAAAACATAACTAAATGAAATGAAATATATTAGGATGACACCATGTGAGTATAAAGAAACATTTGAAAGACTGTAAATGAAAGTATAGAATTTAGGGGAATGAGAAACACAATAAGTGAGATTAAAAATACATTAGAGGAAGGACAACCAGAGGATGGTGGTGGAGTAAGGAGCTCCTAGAGTCATCTCCTGCTACTGGACAGTTAGTAAGCACCCAGGGCTATTTGGAGATAGCTGAAGTAGCTGTTTGTGGGCTCCAGGACACCAGAAGAGCATCCTGCAACATCCTTGAAGGAATGGAAGGAGGAGACTGCCCATCTGCAGAGAAGATTTGTAAGTAGAGGCTCCATGCCCTGGAGGCTGGTGCCCATCCTCCACTGGAGGCACAGTCCACCTCAGAAGCTGTTCCTCAGCTGGAATTTAAAGCTCCACTTCCCTAAAAAGGGGGAGGAAAAGATGTTTGGGCACCAACTACAGCTACTGATGAGTCAATCTGGCAGGCTAAAGTATAATCCTAAGAACAGCTAAAGTTTGAATCTGTCAAATCTGAAAGAGACTGGTAGCTGCCATCTTAACTCTGTCTGGCATGAGGGAAAGTGGGGCAGATTGAAAATCAAATCACTGGTAGAAACAGGCTTCTTTCAATACAGGTCTGTTTGCATCTCTATTCTAGGTCCCAGCCCCACCTCTGGCAGGGAGGAAGCTAGGGATACCTGTGCCAGCCTCTCTGGGAAATTACTGGCCTAGCCATGGAGGCCAGTGCTTATCCTAACTTGGCAGCATGAGCCATCCCAGGAACTATTTTGTGGCTGGAATTTGAAGCTCAATTTCCCAAAAATGGAATGAAGAGACAGTTGGCCATTAATTTCACTACTGATTAGTAAATTTGACTAGCTAAAGAGATAGCCTAAGAAAAGCTAAAGTACAAAGCTGTCCAGGTTGGAAAAATGATGGTAACCACCATTTTAACTCTGCCCCCAGCATGAGAGGATGTTTGGCTGACTGAAAATCACAGCGATGTTAGGGACCAGTATCTTACACTCAGAATGGCCTGCAGTCCTAGCCTAAGCTTCAGAACCACCTCTGGTAGGGAGGAGGCTGATGAGACCTGCACCAGCCTATCCAGGTAACTGCAGCTACATTTGGCTGGCACAGACTGAATAATTGGAAGTCTACTGGGGCAACTGGGGTCATCTTAGACCCCCATTGTATAGATTGCTGCCCACATCTGCAGCTCCATCTGTGGCAGGGGAAAGAGGGGTATGAAGCTTCATCAGACTCTCTGGACAAATACAGTCTAGGCCTGGACAACTTGGATTATTCCACACAACTGTGTCTCTGACCTTACCCCTGGCAAAGGAGAAAGGTGGGAGAAGATTCATTGGTCCCTAGGGTAATTGGAGAAGCTTGAACCTCCACAGGTTATAGCACCAACTACATCTTTGGCTCCTACTGCCCAACCAGCATGGGAGAAACGTCAGGAAGCCCTAAAAGAAAGAGAAAAACTGCACCCAGAATATATACTCTAGTAAGCCAGATGCCAAGACACCTACAAAAAATTACAATCCACACCAAGAAATTGGAAGGTATCGCTCAGTTAAAAGATCAAGATAAGCCTCCAGATGACATAAAGGATTTCAGACAACTAATCAGAGATGTTCAAACAAATCTCCTTAATAAATTCACTGAGATGGCTAAAGAGATTAAATATATTAAGAAGATATCGGATGAGCTCAAAGAAGAATTTGAAAGCATACATAGAAAAATAGCAGGTCTTATGGGTGGGAATGAAAGGCTCAATAAATGAAAATTTTAAAACATTAGAATCATATAATAGCAGATTTGAAGAGGAAGAAGAAAGAATTTGTGAGCTTGTAGAAATGACCTCTGAAAGCAAACAAAACAACAGATGTAGAAAAGAATGAGTAAAATTGAACAAGGTCTCAGGGAACTAAATGACAGCAAGAGATGTGCAAACATACATGTCATGGGTGTCCCAGAAAGAGAAGAGAAGGGAAAGGGGCAGAAGGAATATTTGAAAAAATAATGGTAGAAAATTTCCCAACCCTATTTTAATAGGTTCAATAGGGACATAGATATCCAAGTCCAAGAAGTACAACATACTCTCATCCAAAAAAAAAAAAAAAATCCAAAAAGACCAAATCTGAGGCACACAAATCAAAATGTCAAGTGCCAAAGACAGAGAATTCTGAGAACAGCAAGAGAAAAGCAATGCATAACATATAAGGGATATCCAATATGATTAGGTGTTGATTTCTCACCAGAACCCATGAATGCAAGATATATTTAAGATATTACAAAAGAAAAACTTCTAGCCAAGAATCTTATATTCACCAAGAATGTATTTCAAAAATGAGGGCAAGGCAACCAACAAGATGGCAGCAGAGTGAGGAACTCCTAGAGTCAGCTCCTGCTACAGGGCAGTTAGCAAATACACAGAACTATTTGGCACTAGCTGAAGCACCTGTTTGCAGGCTTCAGACCAGAAGAGCACTCTGCCACATCCTTGAAGGAATGGAAGGAGACTGCCCATCTGCAGAGAAGAATTGTAAGTAGAGTGCTCCAAACAACAGAGGCCAGTGTCTATCCTCCACTGGAGGCACAAGCTACCTCAGGAACTGTTGTGAGGCTGGAATTGAAAGTTTCACTTCCCAAAAAATGGGGGAAGAAGAGACCTTTGGGCACCAACTTCAGGTACTGATGAGGAAATTTGGTGGGCTTAAGTAAATCCTGAGAACAGCTAAGGTTTGATCCTGTCCAAGTCAGAAAGAGGCCAGTAGCTGCCATCTTAAATACAGCAAGACTGTCTTTCAAAAATGGGGACAAGATTAGAATATTCACAGATAAACAGAAACTGAGAGAATTTCTAAGCAAGAGACCAGCTTTTCAAGGAAATATCTTAAGGTGTGCTAGAGCATGAAAAAAGAAGACAGGAGAGAGAGGCCTGGAAGAGACTCTAGAAATGAAGATTATATCAATAAAAGAAACTAAAATTGTCAAAAGAGTGATGAAAATAAAATATGACAGATAAAACTCAAATAATCAGTTATCAACTTAACCAATATTGTAAATCACTTGTATTCAGAACACTGCAACTCAGTGTTAAAAGAATTTTTAAAAAGGCATAAATAACTGGAAGAACATTCCATGCTCATGGATTGGAAGACTAAATATCATCGAAATGTCAATTTTACTCAAACTGATATACAGATTCAATGCAATGCCAATAAAAATTGCACCAGTATTTTTTAAAAATTGAAAACATGATTATCAAATTTAACTGGAAGGATAAGTCTCCCTGAATAGTCAGAAACATCATAAAAAGGAAAAGCAAACCATCATCTCCAGACTTTAAATCATATTGAAGCAGGCTAGTAAGATAGAGAATTAATTGATGGATCTGGAACCTGGCAAGAAGTCCATGAGGACATTAGCAACCCCAAGATGGCTGCTGGAAGAAGACCCTCCCCCAAGATTCTGTCACTCAGAGACGACTTCCTCCTGAACCAGGAGTAGTCCTGGATATTCCCCCAAGGACTTTATTATCATTGGGCCTCTCTCGTGCTCTCTTGCCTCTGAATCCGGGCTCCAGCTGCTTCTCCCCCAACTTGGATCACCACGCAAGTCAAACCTGGGCTTTTATAACCTATAAAGGGAAATTGTAACCTGTAAATCAGCCCTCTTTATCACTTTCAGTCCCTTCCTCTCTACCTGGGACTCCTGCTCTGTTATTCTCTCCCATTTCTCTTCTCTCACTACCTGACTAAATTACTGGCCTAACTCACTTGACATGCTCTTGAAATTCATTTCTCCAGCATAGTCAAAGAAGCTAAATGAAATCCAGTAAAAATATTACCTAGCTAAAGTGTTAAAAGCAGCACGGTACTGGCATAAAACAGACACATAGAACAAATTTATGGTTCAGAAACGGACCCTGACATGTATGGTCAAGTGATTTTTTACTAGCTTGTTAAACCCACACAGTTCAGGCAGTACACTCCATTAAAAAATGGTGCTGAAAAAATAGGAGATCCATATCAGAAAGAAGGAAAAAGGACCCGTAACTCACATCTTATCCAAAAATTAACTCAAAATGGATCAAAAACCTAAAAATAAATGCAAGAACCATAAAACGTCTAGAAGAAATTGTAGGAAAATATCTTCAAGCCCTGGTGGTAGGTGGTGGATTCTTAAAGGACATAAGAGGAGGACTGAGATGGACCACTGGTGTTTAATGTGTGTAGAAGTTTTAATTGGCTTTGCTATAACAGTGTGGAAATGTATAGAGTGGATGATAAGAAATAGTGAGTAGCAGCTAGTTTATAAATGGGGATGTGGCTGAAAATGGTAGTCTAGGTATGTGAATGTCAATTGACAGAATGCTAGAGAATAATCTAGGAACTGAATAGCACAATAAACCAAGAGGCGGATGAGAATTGTGGTTGATGGTACAGATGCAAGGGTGTCTTATAGCCAGAACAAAGGTACAAACTACTGCAGGATGTTGAAATGTGGAGAGGCATGTGAAAAATATAACTGGAGTGACCTATGGACTGTGATTAGCAATAATAATATAATATTCTTGCTTCTATACTGTAGCAGTTTGATATAATTGATGAATTCCAAAAAGAAATATTGGATTATACTTGTCATCTGATCTGTACCTGGGCATGATTGAGTTATGATTAGGGCATTGAGTCCCCACTCCTTGGTTGGGGGGGACTCACAGAGAAAAGGCATGGCAAAGAACAGAGTTGAGGGTTTCTGATGTTGGAGTTTTGATATTGGAGTTTGATGCTGAAGAGTTGGTAAGTAAGCTCACAGAGGAAAAAGAAGCCAGCCCCAGGAAGAAAGGAACCTTGAACCCAGAGGAAAGCAAACCCCAGGAACATAGGAACCCAGAAAGCCTGAACCCTAGCAGATGTGGGCAGCCATCTTGTTCCAAATAGACTTTGGTGAGGGAAGTAACTTATGCTTTATGGCCTGGTATCTGTAAACTCCTACTCCAAATAAATACCCTTTATAAAAACCAACCAATTTCTGGTATTTTGCATCAGCACCCCTTTAGCTGACTAATACAGAATGTGGTACCAAGGAGTGGGGAAGTGCTTTTGCAATTACGGAAATGCTGGAACAGTTTTATAAATGGGTAAAGGGTAATTTTTGGAGGAATTGTGAGATACTTATTGGAAAAGGCTTAGAATGCTTTGAAGAGAATGTTGATAGCAATATGGATGCTAAAGAGACTTTTTATGATGCCTTAGAAGTAAATGATGAAACTATTATTGGAAACTGGAGGAAAGGTGATCCAATTTTTAAAGTTGCAGAGAACTTAGTAAGATTAACTCCTGGTGTACAGAAGACAAAACTTGAAAATGGCAAGCCTGGGCATTTAGCTGAAGAACTTTCCAAAATAAACCCAGAAAATGTGGCTTGACTTCTGCTTGCAGCTTTTAGCAAAACGCTAGATGAGAGAGATAAGCTAAGGACTAAACTGTTTGGCAAAAAGAAAACAGAAACTGATTCTGGAACTTCCAAGCATTTGGAAATCAAGCTCCCAGATGAAAGTGCTCCCATTTGAGGACTTAACTAAACTTGGAATTTGTAAATCAGGATGGAAGATGCAATTATGTCAGAGAGACTTGTGGAAAGTTTTACTGTCTGATGGCTTGGACCCTTGCTTCCTACATGCTAAACTGACAAGGTTTTTGAGAGAGCTGTATGAACAAAATGTCAGCATGGACTAAAAAGGATATGGAAAGGAGAGATTAGAGGAGAAACAGCTTTAAGAGGAAAACCATGGAAGCTGAGATCTGGAATTCGGACATCACCTTGGGCCAAGAAAGGAATCCCACCCATTCGTACAGAGAGGATGAGTTTTCCCCAATACTTGAAAAGGGTCAATGCTCCTGTCCGATGTTCTGGGAGAGTTTTGCTGCCCCAGGGTACAGAGAGGGTGGAGCACATTTCCCAAGGATTGGGGCAGTTAAGGTGAGCACCTCACAGGTCTGAGAGGGATGGACCTGTCCTCCAAAGATTAGGGAAGGCCAGGTTGTCAACTCATTGCTCTGAGAGAGTTGAGTCTGTATGCCAAAGGTAGGGGGAATCTTGTCATCACATCACTGTACTAGGGGGGTTAAGACTCTAACCCAAATACTGGATAAGGTGTGGCAATCACCCCAACAGTCTTGGAGGGAGAGGTCTGGAGCTTGGCTGACACATAGATGCTTGATGAGGGTGGAACCAAGGAAATGGCTGTTGGACAAGCCAGTGGAAATGGTGGGTCCCCATATGGCCCCAAGGAGAAGAAACTGTCTTCTTTAGAATGACTCTCAGACTTTGAAATTGAATGGAGGAGCCCTGCAGGTTTACTGAACTGTAGAGGACCAGTGACTCATGTTTCCCTCTCAATTTCTCCTTATCGTAATGAAAATGTTTATCCTATGTCTGTCTATTTGTGTATTGGAAATAAATAAATGGTTTTGTAAGTTTCAAAGGTCTATAGCAGACAGTGCTTTGCCCTAAGACAAACTGTATTTCTTTAAATTGATTATGATGTGATTTAGTACTTGCATTGTAACTGATTTAAGGCTTTTTGAATATTGTAATGACATTTTGGAATTCAGAGGGTGGAGTGTAAGTGTAGCAATTTGATATAATTGACATAATTAGTGAATTAGATGACAAAGATCCTACCTGGAAAAGACGGAAGAACAGAATGAGAGAAGAATGGAAAAATTGAACAGGGTTTCATAATAGCATGAAACACAAAAACATATGCATTTAGGTGTCCAAAAATGAGAAGAGAATGGAAAAGGGCAGAATGAATATTTCAGAAAAATATGGCCCCAAATTTTTCAATTCTTATAAAAGACATGATCATCAATCTTCAAGAATTACATCATACACCAAGCATAATAAATTTGAATAGATTTACTCTGAGACATATACTATTCAGAATGTCAAATTTCAGGGGTAAAGAGATGATTCTGAGAGCAACAAGAGAAAAGCAATGTATGACTTACAAAGGAGTCTCATTAAGTCTAAGTGTTGATGTTACATCAGAAACCATGGAGGTAAGAAGACAGTGGTACAATACATTTAAGGTACTGAAAGAAAAAAAAAAAAAACTGCCAGCCACCAGAAAAACTGACCTTCAGAAATGTTTAAAGTCTTAACAGCCAAGCAAAAACTGATAGTATGTCACTAAGAAACTTGTTCTACAGAAGATACTAAAGGATATGCTACAGCCTGAAAGGAAATGAGAAAGTGAGATGCTTGGAGCAGAGTGTAGTCATGAAGATAATAAATAAGGATAACTGGGAGTGTTAAAAGGCAGAAAATAGTAAGATAGGACAACAGAAAACCAAGGGATAAAATGGACAAGGTAAGTAATGCCTTTACAATAATAACATTGAATGTTATTGGATTAAATTCCTCAATCAAAAGACATAGAATGACAGAATGGATAAAAATATGAGTCATCTATTTGTTGATTACAAGAGAGTCACTTAATTTTTTTTAGTTTTTTTCAGAGTCATTGGGGATTGAATCCAGGACCTTCTCCATGGGAAGCAGGTGCTCAACCACTGAGATACGCCCATTCCCCAAAATACTCACTTTAGATGCAAGGATACAGTCAGGCAGGAAATGAAAGGTTGGAAAGATATAATCCATATAAATAGCAATCAAAAAAGATCTGGAGTAGTGATACTAATATCAGACAAAGTAATTTTAAATGCAAAACTGTTATACTGGATGAAGTAAGTCACTACATATTAACAAATGGAACAATTCAACAAGATGAAATAACAATAATAAATACTTATGCACTTAACTTAGGGGCCCAAAAATACATGAGGCACACACTGGTAAAGCTGAAGGGAGAAATAGATGTCTCTAAAGTAATAGTTGGATGGAGGCTTCAACACACTACTCTCAGCATTGAATAGAACATCTGAACAGAGGATAATAAAAGAAACAGAGTATTATGAATAAGATGATAAGTGAAGTAGACCTAACATACATTTATAGAATATTACACCCCAAAACAACATGATGTACATTCTTCTCAAGTTCTCATTGGCCTTTCTTCAGGATGAACATTTTGTTGGAACATAAGTCAGATCTTAAATTTAAAAAGATTGAAATTTTAAAAAGCACTTTCTCTGGTCATAATGGTATTAATTTTGAAATTAAAAACAGGTAGAAAAAGGAAAATTCACAAATAAACATAGATTAAACACTGCGCTCTTTAATAACCACTGATTTGAAGAAATTTCAAGCAAAATCAGTAAATATCTCAAGATGAATGAAAACAGACACAACATGTCAAAACTTATGGCAGTGGAGCAGATATAGCTCAAGTGGTTGTGCAGGTCCTGGGTTCAATCCCCAGTACCTCCAAAAAAAATTATGGCCTGAGAAAGAAATTTATAGCTTTCAATGCTTACTTTAAAAAAGAAAAGCTAAAATCAAAGACCTAGCTGCACATTTAGAGGAACTAGAAAAACAACTGCAAACCAATCCAAAAGCAAGCAGAAAAAAAGAAACAATCAAGATTATGGCAGGAATAAATAAAATGGATAATAAAATTAGACAAAAGAGAATCAGCAGAACCAAAATTTCACTCTTTGAAAAGATAACAAAGTTGAACAATCCTGAGCTACTTTAAACAAAGAAAAAAGAGGGAAGATGCAAATAAATAAAATAAGAAATGAGAATGGGGACATTAACACTGACCGAAATTAAAATATCAGAAGAGGACCGCATTAACAACTGTACACCAACAAACTTGAAAATGTTGATTAAATGGACAAGTTTGTATACAGACAAATATCACACACTGACACTAGAAGGAAGATTGAAGACTTCAACAAGCCAACCACAAGTAAAGAACAAAGAGAAAGACTTATCAGAAACCTACCCAAAATGAAAGATGCAAGACAAGATGGCTACACAGGTGAATTCTACAATCATTCATAGATGACATAATATTGGTTTTGCTCAACCTCTTCCAACAAATTTAACAGGAAAGAATACTACCAAACTGTCTTGGAAGCCAACATCACCTTAATACTAAAGCCAAGTTCTGATATTATGAAAAAAGAAAACTATAGACCCATATCTCTAACGAATATAGAGACAAAAATCTTCACCAAAATGCTTCATAGCTGAATTGAAAGCAACATTATAATTATATACCATGATCATGTGTTTTTTGGGGGATGGGTACTGAGGTCAGAGATTGAACCCACAACCTTCTATGTGTGAAGCCAACATTCAACAACTGGGCCCCAATGACTCCCCTGGATTGGTTATTTCATTTGTTTGCTTCTTGTTTGTTTTTGTTTTTAGGAAGCACTGGAGACCAAAGTCAGGACCTCCCATGTGGGAAGCTCACACTCAACCACTTAAGCCCCATCCACTCTCAGATCATAAGGGTTTTATAATAGTTATGACAGGGTGCTTCAACATAAGAAAATCAAACATGTACCACATTAATAAATTGAAGATAAAAAAATCACTTTATCGCGATTGATCTTGAAAAGGCATTTGACAAAATACAACATTGCTTCTTGATAAAAACTCTCTGAATCACAATAGAAGGAAACTTTCTCAATGCAATAAAGGGCATATATGAAAAACCCATGACTAACATTGTACTTAATGATGAAAGATAATTTTTCCCACTGAGATTGGGAAAAAAACAAAGATGTCCACTATCCATGCTTTTAGTCAATATTGTGCTGGAAGTTTTAGCTTGAGCAATTAGGCAAGTAAAAGAAGTAAAAGTTGCCCAAATAGGAAATGAAGAAGTTAAACTTTCACTATTCCCTAATAATATTATCCTATTGTAGAAAATCCTAAAAAGTTCACAACAAAACTACTAGAATGAAGAGACAGTTTCAGCAAAGGGGCAGAAGACAAGATTAATATACAAAAGGTCAACAGAGGTTCTATACACTACTAATGAGCAAACTGAAGAGGAATTAGGAAAAATTCCATTTACAAAGGTGACTAAAAGATTAAAGTATTTACAAATAAACAACCAAGGACATAAAAGCCTGTATTCAGAAAACTACAAAACATTGTTAAAAGAAACCAAGGAAAACCTCAATAAATTGATGGGCTTTCATGTTCATGGGTTGGAAAGCTAAATATCACTAAGAGGTCAATATTACCCAAACCAATCTACAGATTTAATGCAATCCTGATACAAATTCCAACAGCCTCTTTGTAAAATAGGAAAACTCAATTATCAAATTTATCTGGAGAACATGGGCCCCTGAATAGCCAAGACAATCTTAAAAAAGAAGAATGAAGTTGAAGGATTCATACTTCCTGACATTAAAACATAATATTTAGCTAAAGTGGTAAAAAAAAAAAAAAAAAAAGAAAGAAACTAGCATGTAATGGTGTACAGAGAGATAGACTGAACAGTGGGATTGCATCAAGAGTTGTGAAATAGAACTCTATGGTCAGGTGATTTTTGACAAGGCTGTGAAACCAACCAAGATGAGTCAGAACTGCCCATTCAACAAATGATACCCAGAAAAATGGTTATCCATATCTCAAAGAAAGAAAATTATCCCTATCTCACACCTTATAAAAAATTAACTCAAAATAGGTCAAGGACCTAAAAGTGAAAACTAAGTCCACAAAAATCCTAGCAGAAAATGTGGGCAAACAATTAAAGATCTTGTGGTAGGTGGTGGTTTCTTGGACCTTACAAAGCACAAGCAATGAAAGAAAAAATAAATGACTTGGGACTCCCTGCAAATTAAAAACTTTGTTTCAAACAATTTTTTAAGAAGGTGAAAAGGCAATCTAGTCAATTGGAGAAAATCTACAGTAAACACATATCCAACATGGGTTTTATTTCCATAAAGAGCACACATAACTCAATGACAGAATGACAAACAACCTAATTCAAAAATGGGCAAAAGACTTGAATAGACATTTTCCAAAGAAAAAATACAGATGGCCAAAATCACACATGAAGTGATGCTCAGTATCACTAGCTGATAGGGAAATACAGATCAAAACTACAATGAGATTATGCTTCATGCCTTACGGAATGGCAATTATTAAAAAAACAAACAAACAGAAAACTATGTGTACTGGAGAGGATGTGGAGAAATATGAATACTCCTTCATTGCTGGTGGGAATGTAAAGTGTGTTTCCTCCGCAGAGGATGATTTGAGGGTCCCTCAAGAAGCTAACTACAGAACTGTCCTCTGATCCAACGAGCCCACTGTCAGCCAAAAGCGGTGCTGATGCAAAATACCAGAAATTGGTTGGTTTTTATAAAGGGTATTTATTTGGAGTAGGAGTTTACAGATACCAGGCCATAAAGCATAAGTTACTTCCCTCACCAAAGTCTATTTGGAACAAGATGGCTGCCCACATCTGCTAGGGTTCAGGCTTTCTGGCTTCCTACATTCCTGGGGTTTGCTTCCTCTGTGTTCAAGGTGTCTTTCTTCCTGGGGCTGGCTTCTTTTTCCTCTGTGAGCTTGCTTACCAGCTCTTCAATATCAAACTCCAATATCAAAACTCCAACATCAGAAACCCTCAACTCTGTTCTTTGCCATGCCTTTTCTCTGTGAGTCCCCCCCAACCAAGGAGTGGGGACTCAATGCCCTAATCATAACTCAATCATGCCCAGATACAGATCAGATGACAAGTATAATCCAATATTTCTTTTTGGAATTCATTAATTATATCAAACTACTACACTCCATCCTCTGAATTCCAAAAAGTCATTACACTATTCAAAAAAGTCTTAAATCAATTATAATGCAAGTACTAAATCATATCATAATCAATTTAAAGAAATACAATTTGCCTTGGGGCAAGGTCCTCTCTGCTATAGGCCTCTGAAACTTACAAAGCCATTTATTTATTTCCAATACACTAATGGACAGATATAGGATAAATATTTTCATTACAATAAGGAGAAATTGGAAAGGAAACATGAATCACAGTCCTCTACAGTTCAGTAAATCTCCATTCGATTTCAGTCTGAGAGTCTGAGAGTCATTTTTAAGCTGATGGTTTCTTCTCATTGGGGCCATATGGGGACCCACCCTTTCCACATGCTGGTCCAAAGGCCATTTTCTTGTTTCCACCCCATTTGGAAAAATAAAGGAAAGTGATTACCTTCCCCATGAACTAATAGTACACAAATTGTTCAAAGAAATTTGTGGAAAGTATTTCTTAGACTGGCCCCCACTTATGTATGGTTTGGGAATAAGACCAACACCAGACAATACCTTTATTTTAATCAAACATATCATTTTAAGACATGTATATGAGATCCCTACATTTTTGTGACAGGAAAATTAGAAATTAGAAATCAAACCCTGTTTTGTAAAAATTGTACATTATGTACTTGTATTTCTGAGAATATTTTACAGAAAGATGAAACTACTGTGGCTGCTCAGAGAAGAAAAGGAGTATGGGTTCCAGTGCAGATGACCCAGATATGGCTGTCATCACCTGAAGGTCAATTGCTGTTGCATCTTGCACAAGCATATATAAAATGAACAAAGTGACTAATAGGACTAATTATTGCTGGAATACTGGGATTAATTAGAATAATAACAGCCATCAGCATGGCTGCCACTGCATTGCATAAAACAGTTCAGACCCAGCAATATGTACATGACTGGCATAAAAACGCCAGTGACTTATGGCATAGTCAAGAGCATATTGATGAGCAGCTCAATAATAGAGTTAATGATTTACAATCTGCTGTATTGCATATTGATCAATTGCATAATCTAAACTTGTTGAGAACACTTAAGTGTGATTGGAATGAAAGTAACTTCTGTATTACACCACTTGTATATAATTCCTCAGAGATAGAATTTGATGAAAAATCATTTATTGGGCCACAAAATGAATATTTCATTAGAAATTATTGAATTGCAAAAGAAAATATTAGAATTGTCTTAAAATCAAATACATGTAGCCACTGATAAAAATGTTTTTTCTGATTTAATATCTCATGTTACAAAGCTTAATCCTGTAAATTGGTAGAAATCACAGCATTTTGTATCATCCTTAGGAATAGGGATGGCTGTTTTAGTAATACTGCTTATTACAATGGCATGTTTTGAATGCCAGTTACACAGCAATTACAGAGCACTGACCAGCTAGGATGAGCCAACAACCTTGTTCTTGCATGAACATTGCAAAATACCCTTTAAATATTGTGCCAGAAGAGCTTGGCTAGTAGCCAATGATGGGTAAGACCCTTGAATTGTGATAAGGGTGATCTAAGACAGGCACAGTTACCCTGGCACTGAAACAAAATGGGGAAGATGAAGGAAATAATGACTTGTTGGCTGAAGAAAATAAGACATGATGTAACCTAGGAAACAGAACAAGAAAAGAATGTTCTTTGTTGAGACTCCCTTGGTTAACACACCAAGCATCTGGGTGTTCACCAAGCTCCAAACCTCTCCCTCCAAGAGTGTTGGGATGATTGCCTCAACTCACCTAATATTTGGGTTGGAGTCTTAACCCCCTAGTACAGTGATGTGAAAACAACATTCCCCCTAACCTTTGACATACAGGCTCAACTCTCTCAGAGCAACGAGTTGACAACCTGGCCTTCCCTAACCTTTGGGGGACAGGTCCACCCCTCTCAGACCTGTGGGGTGCTGACCTTAATTGCCCTAATCGTTGGAGAATGTGTTCCACCCACTCTATACCCTGGGGTGGCAAAACTCCCCCAGAACATCAGACAGGAACATCCACCCTCTTCAACTGGTGGGGGAAATTCACCCTCTCTGTACACATGTGTGGTGCTCCTCCATTGGCCCAAGGTGAAATCTTAATTTCAGATCTCAGCTTCCATGGTTTTCCTCTTAAAGCTGTTTCTCTTTCAGTCTCTCCTGTCCATGTCCTTTTTATTCCAGGCTGACAGTGGTTTTGTTCGTACAGCTCTCTGAAATGCCTTGTTGGTTTGGCATGCAAGAAGCAGGGGTCCAAGCCATCGGACAGTAAGACTTTCCACAAGCCTTTCTGACATAATTGCATCTTCCATCCTGATTTACAAGTTCCAAGTTTGGTTAAGTCCTCAAATGTGACACTTTCATCTGGGAGCTTGATTTCCAAAGGCTTGGAAGTTCCAGAATCAGCTTCTGTTTTCTTTTTGCCAGTTTAGTCCTTAGCTTATCTCTCTCATCTAGTGTTTTACTATAAGCTGCAAGCAGAAGTCAAGCCACATTCTCTGGGTTTACTTTGCGAAGTTTTTCAGCTAAATGCCCAGGCTCACCATTTTCAAATTCTGCCTTCCATAAAACACCAGGAGCTAACCTTGCTAAATTCTCTGCAACTTTAAAACACGGATCACTTTTCCTCCAGTTTCCAATAATAGTTTCATCATTTACTTCTAAGGCATTATAAAAAGTCTTTTTAGCATCCGTATTGCTATGGATAGTCTCTTGAAAGTGATCTAGGCCATTTCCATCAAGCATTTCATAATTCCTCCAAACAATACCCCTTACCCATTTATAAAACCATTCCAGCATTTCAGTAATTGCAAAGGCACTTCCCCACTCCTAGGTACCAAGTTCTGTATTAGTCAGCCAAAGGGGTGCTGATGCAAAATACCAGAAATTGGTTAGTTTTTATAAAGAGTCTTTATTTGGAGTAGGAGTTTACAGATACCAGGCCATAAAGCATAAGTTACTTCCCTCACCGAAGTCTATTTGGAGCAAGAAAGCTGCCGACGTCTGTGAGGGTTCAGGCTTCCTGGGTTCCTAAGTTCCTGGGACTTGCTTTACTCTGGCTTCAAGCCTCCTTTCTTCCTTTGGCTGGCTTCTCTTTCCTCTGTGTGCTGACTTCCCAGGGCTCCAGTTTAAGGCTCCAGCCTTAAACTCCAATATCAGAACTCCAACATTAAAAGCCCTCAACTCTGTTCTTTGCCATGCCTTTTATCTGTGAATACCCACCCACCAACTCAATCATGCCCAGGTACAGATCAGATTACAAGCATAATCCAATATTTCTTTTTGGAATTCATCAATTATATCAAACTGCTACACCCACTACTAGGAATATAAACAGAAAGTATGAAAGCAAGGATAATAACAGATATTTGCACACCCATCTTCATAGGGGCATTACTCATAATTGCTGAAAGATGGAAACAACCTAAGTACACATTAACTGATGAATAGATAAACAAAATGTTGTGTGTGTGTATATATATATATATATAATTCAGGTATAAGAAGAAATGAAATCAGGATGAATATGACAAGATGGGTGAAATTTGAGGATATTATGTTGAGTACAATAAGATGGAAACAAAAGAATAAATATTCCATGTTCACACTGATATGAACTAAATACAGTTAGTAAGCTTATGGAGTTACACTATAGAGTATGTGTTAGCAGGAGAAAGAATGTTGATCAAGAAGGGGGAAGATATTGAATGTATGTAGAATGTTTAATAAGGTCAATTGTAAATATATGGTAATGGATAGAGTTGATAACACATTATGATGAGTATTACACATACTGCTTATTTATAAATGGGATTGTGCTTGAAAAACGTAGTGTAGGAAGGTTCATGTTAATTGAAAGACAGCTATAGGATAGTCTATGGGGTGGATAACAGTGATTTTGGTGGTACATGAGGATTGTGGTTAAGAATATAAATACAAAAATTTTTTCAAATATAAGGTACTAAGAATTTGGTGATAAATAGGAAAAATACAACTAATATAATTTGTAACTGTAGTTACCAATAATATTGTAATATTTTTGTAGGACAGGCAAAGGAGGTACTAGATCAATGCTAAAGGTAAAAAAAATTATGGGTTTACTTTTATGAGATGTGAACAGGATTAAACATGTTTTCTTCATTTTCTTCATTAAGAAGGGGACAGTCATGTCATTTAACCAATCTCTGCTGATTTATGAATCTTTCTGAACACAGGAGACACAATTGAGTTAGTTTTTAGAATTAAATAAGATAAATGTAATTGGACAGAATTTTTAGATTAATTCCTCAATAATTCGTTAAGCTGCCTCTTGTTTATTATTTTGTTTTTTGAAGTTGAGTTACAGATAGAAAAAAATCAGTGAGGGTGTAGATGTAGCTCCAGTGATTGAGCACCTATTTCCCATGTACAAGTCCTGGGTTCAATCTCTGGAATTGTCTAAAAACAAGACAAAGAAATGGAAAAAAACAACTCTATTTGGGGAGCAGATATAGCTCAGTATTTGAGTGACTGCTTCCCTTGTAAGAGGTCCTGAGTTCAATCTCTGGTACCTTTTGAATACAAATCCATGTTTAGTAGCAATGCTTCAGCATGTGTTCATCAATTTAACAAATGTACCACACTAGTGAGGGATGTTAATGTGGAAAAGTTTGACAGGGGTAATGCGTGGGGCATATGGAATTCAGTTCTATTTTTTTATGCATCTTCTCTGTAATTTAAAGCTTCTTTAAAAAAAAAAAATCAATGGTGGGTGGGTGACGTCATCAACACAGCGACGGAAGCCATGCCCTGTAAAAAACTCCCCAGGCACTCGGAAGGGTGGTAGAGACTGGCGAAGGACTCCACAAATCCTGAATTGAAGAAAAGAGAAATATATCAGGTAGGAAACCATCCATGACCTACGGCCCCTTCCCTTGCATCTCAGTGGGTCCCGTGCAGAGCTCCGGAGTTCTGCAGAGGCAGCGCGGAGCCTGGATTCCTCTCCCCGGGAAAACAGATTTTAGAGGCGTTCACAGCAATGAGTCAGACCCCACATATATCCAGGCACAGTGACCCAGTGCTGAAAGCAAGCTGCTGAGGAGTGCTGAAAACAAAAGGACCCTTCTTTGGGGGTGGGTGGGTGGAGAGGAAAACCGCAGCAGAATGGCTGTGGCTGTGGGGTGCACTCACTCACTCAATCCAGTTACCGTTGGTGGAATTCCCTCAATGCAGGATGGACTCTTCTGGGGGCCCCACCTTTCTGGAATGACCCTGTCTGACTCTCAGAGGCAGGATACCCTAGTAAGGAAGAAACCTTTGGCAGAAAAGCCTCATAGAGAAAAATGGATGGGGAGGGTTGAACTGAACTGCTGCTAGACTGGAGAGTCCCAGAAATGAAAAGTGTAAGGAAAATGGGGCACTGAGTGAGGAAAAGAATTTAAACAAATCATAAGACCTGGGGACAAAATTCTGCACAAAAACAAACAAAACAGATCAAGATTCCTGGAGAAGGAAGAAAGGAAAGAACTTGGGAAGTTATAGCAGGTTGTTATGTTTCATGTTCTGGGGAAAGGAGCACTTACAAGAGGTAGAAACTAAGTTAAACTACAGTTTACTAATGTAGGGCTTTGCATGAAGGACTCCATCTAGGGCCCACTTCATTCATTTAACCATTTCCCCCAATTTGATTTGGCTCTCAGCCATTGATAGTTGTGATAAAAATTTAAGGTGTTGAGCCCATTTTCATTTACTGCCTGAGGTCTTGGAGTAGTGCATGCAAATTTTCATAATGGGCTCATGGATGGTCATGATGTCAGTTTTCCATGGTCATCATTTTTATGTCGTCCTAGACATTAAGAGTTCATTTGCTGGATCACGTGACTGGAGACACATTGAAAACCCTTGAGAGAAAACAGTGCACCAGGGAGCCAGGGAGACTATAATGTGTACAGTGAGTGATAAAAGGCCCAAATGCCAACATTTCAGTATACTCTTAAGCCCAGGTCCCATGATTTGGCCCAACTGAAATCAAAGTGATCAAATCAGGGCCTTGAGGAAGGTCTTACTTGTTTAAACTAAGTGATTTATTTAATTATTTTATGCAATTGTGTCTCAATTTACCCATAAGTGTGTACCTAAGTACAACAGATGGTGTTGGCAATTGTAAAAATGCCTCCTTGTTCAGCTAATAAGTAACACATTTAGATAATAAATCTAATGACTTGCTGTGCAGCTATAGGTCTAACAGTAGATTCTGCAATTTCCCCTATTATGATTGGTAAATATTTAATCCTGTTTTCATCTGGGTAGCAGCAAAATGCCAAAAGAGGCAAACTGAGTATCATTAACTCCCTGGGTAAATCCTGTTTTGCCTGATACTGTAGATTGAGGGGGGTAGTCCACTGAGAAGTTTCAGATTTATTATAAATTCCTAAGGAACTGTGAGGAGACCAAGTGCATATTGCCCAGATATTTATCAGCTATTAAAGTAATTTACTGCCCAAGCAAATATCTGTTAAAATTTCCACAATAAGAATATGCCTGGCAGAACAATGTAATAAAATCAAGGTGATGTTTATAGATTCATTACTAGGAATACTATCATTTGTAGTTTGTGGAGGCATGTGGGCTATTATAATAATTTTTCAAAGCTCTTCTTTGATATCTTCATAATTCCCTCAACAAGTTGTGTCGATAGTGTGGATGAAAGTGAGCAAAACCAGGTTCTTTCCTTCCAATACACTTTAGAGATGAATTCCTTAGACACTGGGTTCCAAGTAAGAAAGTTCATTTGTGAGGCTAGCAAACAGATCATTGGTCTAGTAAGGGCCCAAAAATCTGTCTCCTTGATTTTGAGGAGTTTATGCTTTCTTCTGGATTCAAACAGGAGAAGGTGGAGTGCTTACAATTACAATAGTAAATATGCACAAGCCTAGTTTTCAAATAACCATAAATAAATGTAAGTTTAGTCTAGAATAAATAGCACAAAGCAGGTATTCACAAGGTTGAGCTTAGTTCTGAAATAACCACAGACAACGGTAAGGTCACAATAGTAAGTATACACAAGGAAGAGTCTACTTTGAAATAACCATAAAGAAAGGTGAGGAAAGGCATCTATAAAACTTTCGTTAATTCTTAATTCTTCCTTGCAAGGTTCCACATCTAAGAAAGCTTAAAGCCAAGGAAAGAAGACCTTGGGTCTAGTATTCACATTTGCTATGAAAGAAATGGTGCAGTTTGGTGATCCAAAGAGACTGAAGCATTTGGGATAAGAAATAAATTTTTTATGGGTAGAACAATGGGTCCCTTGTAGTATGCATAGTTTAGGGTTTATGGTGACAATTCCAATAAAAATTCCAACAGTCCATAAGGTTACCTTCCTTTGAAATTGTCCTGGGAAAAGCAGGCAATGGCATTGTCTTTCTAAGCCAGTACAAGGAGAAAGCATTGAAAAATATAAAGATTTTATGCATTATAAGTATTAGTAAAGTAGAAGCTATGTGAGGACTTGCTTATATTAGGACTTGATCTGTCACCTTAGGAATAACTGGTCTAATTTGTGACATTATCTACTTCCCTTTCTGGCTAGTTTGTGTTTTAAGCCTCCATAATCAGTCCAGGAATCTGATGGAAATTTTTTTAATTGAGTAATGTGGACAAATGGCTCAATACCCTATAATTAAGTTGTATTATCAGAAGTTAGGAGAACTTGGCAGGGTTCCTCTTAATGAGAATCTAGGGCTGTCTTTTGTCTATGTCATTTCCAGTAGATCCATTATCCTGGTGACAGATTTATGATTAATGGAGTGCCTGTCATGTGGGACAGGACAGGTGACCTTTATTTGTGGAAGATAATCTTTGGCATAATGTATTAAGGATGGTCATGGTGTGACAATAAGTGATCAGCTCTCAACTTATTCCCAGAGATGAGTCTACCAGGAGCTACTTCATATATGGAAAATTTGTATTTCCTAAAAGAAATACTATAAATAAACAGATGGCCAGAGTTAAAATTTTGAACCAGGAAAGTTAATTTAGACAGGTATAGTTTAAGCTTATAATTATAATTGTTTAGTAGTGGCTGTTTTTGTATGAAAATATACACTGAATATTACAAAATATTCAGCCTCAGTTCATATTGTATGAATCTTTATCTTAATGATGCCAACAGTAGATAGGAATAAAATGGCAGAAAGGAGATAATTTACTTGTCCACAATTTTCAGCTGGCATAGCAGAAGTGAGGGACACTTTTTGCTTCCATAGCATGCTGAAATCACTCTAGATGTTACCAGAATTTCTTTCTGATAGAAATAGGCTTGGGTAAGACTACAGAGTTCATCCTTTTTGGTGGAAGAAAATAGAAGGCTACCTTATTCAATCAGTATGTGGTATAGACTATTTGGGATATACCGTGAAAATTTCTAGCATAAGACTCATTAACAAATAGGATGACGTCTGGGTTGGTGATAAAGAATACATATGGAATCATTAATTTTGAAAATACCAGTTTAAACTCATGGGATGCCCCCTCTTTGGATAAAGGTAGCAGAGTGGCAGGATTAAGCACATTGCAGCATTTTAGGTAAAGGTTAAGAGGTGAAGTAGAAAGCTCTCATAAGAAGTCAGTTTTCTGGAGGAAAAATGCTAGATCAACTCAGAGTTAAGTTTGCAGAGGCCTTAACAAATTTGGCAATTTCTGCTGAAACTGCACAGAATCTGGGTAAGCACAAGCAGCTGCATCAAGTTGTGGGCTCTAATATGCCACAGATTTGAAGTTTCTCTGTGTTCTCAAATTAACATCCCTAAGACTTTGTTATATAACCATTTACTCCAATTTAGTTAACAAGGAGAACTGATTCTGAGTGAACCTATGAAAATAATTAAAGTACCATAAATTTAAGAATATTCAGAGTTTTCAAATTCTGGAGGGGTCAGGTATGGAGATAAAGCTGAATGCTTTATGAATTATAGATAGCTTAATTTAGTAAGGCTTGTATCTACAAAAGAGAACAATAAAATATTAACAGTGATACAAAGAAAACTATGAACATTCTATATCACTTCATTTAGCCCTAAGTAATTAACCTGTGTTTCACTATATCTTCTGTTATCAATCTCATGAACCTATCAGCTTATTCATTAGAATTCTGTACATCTTGAATCGTATGGTATGTTCTCAAAGTTATTTAAGGAATGTCATGAGAAGTGGTGCCTCAGAGAACTTGGCATAGACCTTCCCTAAGATCTCTGAGAGAGAAAGCATTTTATGTTGAAGATGAAGCACACTGGCCTATAGCTGATTGCATGTTTTTTTCAGGGAAGCATCAGAATAAAAACCAATATGTAGATGATAGAGAACTTTAAAATGTCCATTATTAACTTACAGCTATCTTAAAAAAGTGAACAATCAGATGAGAGGTCACAAAACATTATTTCAAGAATAACTGAACTTATGATTAATTTTATTGTCTAATATCAGACTTATCAGTACTTGGAAAACTCATGGACAGTGAGTGAGGATATTGATAAGTCTCTAAGAACTTTATATAATTTCTGAAATGTTTATATTAATAACAATTTATCCTATAAACAACAAAAAGTTACAAAATCCGTTTTCAATTTGATAACACTTCCTATGCGACTGAAAACACATCAAATAAAACTACTTTATCACCTCTTTTACAATGTGAAAGAAAAAAAGCCTTTGTGATTTTCCCAAGGGCCCTCTGAAATCTCAATGAGAGTTTGAGATCAAGAAGATATTAGTTTACATTGTAGTTTACACTCACCTCCATTACATTCAGTGGGTTATCGCAGGATATACAGTGTCCAGCATCTGTCCCTGCGACATCATTCAGGACAACTCCAAGTCCCAAGATGCCCCCACATCATACTTCCCTTTTTCCCTCCCTGCCCTCAGCTACTCCCATGACCATTTTCTCCACATCGATCCTACAATTTCTTGCATTACTAGTCACAACAGTTCAGCAGTGCTCCAGAATGTATTCAAAACCAAATGCAGTGAGTGTGCCACAGGGATGAAAGAGGTTGTTGATGGAGGAGGAGTGGGGTGGGGGGGCATGTGGGGTATATGGGAGCCTCTTATATTTTTTAATATAACATTTTTTGTGACCTATGTTATCTTTAAAAAATACAATAAAAATTTAAAAAGATTAAAAACATGAAAAAGAAGAAAGAGAAAAGAGCCCTTCTTAGCAATATTTTTAAAAGACAGTAACCTATTTACTAAGAATTTTTTATATAATGTACTAAATAAGTTATATTTTTAATCATCTAAAGATCTAACAAAAAATAAAATTTACCATTTTTCTCAAAAAAAAGATATTTATGGCTCAATTTTTAGATGAAAACTATCAAAAGTTGTCAATTTTTAACATTTTGTTAAATAGAATCATGGGAAATCGTGAAATAATAGTTCCTTAATGAAAGTGACAATAAAATGTTTAAAAAAATAGAGGAGATAGCACAATGGTAAAAAAAATGCTTTATTTCAAAAGTGAGAAGATGCTCTGTAAAACAAATAAAGGATGATTATATAAAGGATATAAAGTTCAGGAGATTTTTCTGATAAATTACAGAATTTTTCCCACTAATCTGGTTACTCAGATGTTTTAGAAAAAACATTTTATTAATTCTTACTAATAAAAGAATAATCCAAGGATAATTTTTTTATTGTAGGGGAAAGAAAATAAAATACTAGTTTTGCATGAAGATCTATCTGATAAGAAAACTCTTAAAAATCTTATACAACTATCAGATCTTAACCATTCTTGACACTGACAGATGAAACCACTTTTCTGAAAATGTACAACTTTCTACACCTATTCAGGATTGTCCTACATATTCCTATTTTTCATTCTGTAACATGTCATTTTTTAAGACAAAACTATTTTCCATTCCCTTAACAAAACACATCCTGCATAAATTGCATATTTATCAAAAATTTTTTTGTAAAGTGTCTTCAACATCTTTCAAAACTCAATTTACAAGCTTCAAAACTCAATTTTCATATTCTCAGCAAAAAAGATTAACCCACTAACATTTGGACTGACAGCTAGTGAGATCAGAAAGCACAAACAAAAATAGTGGAGCATAGATCTGAAAGGGATTCATCTATGGACCTTGGAGATGGTGGGGAGAAAAGAAAACACAAAGCATTCAGCAGAAACTTTTATCTGTCTTTCTCTTTGTCTCAACAGTCATTGGCAGTCATGTTTGGATCCTCTCCTTATAGCCAAATCTGAAAAAATAAAAAAAAAAACTAAACAAGGAAATTAATTGGATGAATCTCATAGCTTTTTTTTTTTTAAAGATTTATTTTATTTATTTATTTCTCTTTCCTTCCTCCCCACCCCGGTTGTCTGTTCTCTCTGTCTATTTTGCTGCATCTTCTTTGTTCGCCTCTGTTGTTGTCAGCGGCACTCTCATAGCTTTTTAAAGCAATTCTTGAACCGAAAACCATGCAATCTCCAAAATGGAAGGCTGCTTAGAAGAGTGAGAGCAAGATGCACCTATAGCTAGGACTAGGTCATCTTAAAGAAAATATTCTTACTGATTGACACAAGATAGTTTTCCTTACTTGACTTAACCTTGACTTATAGGAGCAGTTGAGTTATGATTGGTTGTTTTCAGGATTCAGGTTCTGGGATAGGAGCACTTACAGAGACAGGAACTTAGTTAAGCTTTGGTTTGCTGGTGTGGGGCTTAGAATGAGGGACTCAGGCCTATATAACTTATATATCATCTTCATCTTTTGACAATAACAATAAATGATTTCCACAGTGATTCAATAAAGTATGTAATACAGTACCACATCCTGAAAATTCTGCCTTTAAAGAGCTCATGGGCCCACCATGTAAGTGTTTCATAAAGTAGGATGAAGGAAAACCTCAAAAATTTGAAAGGGATAAACAATACTTCCTATTCAGAAGGATATAAAGCCAGAAAATAATGACAAACATGGAAAATATAATCAAGGTTACTCATAAACACTGAGCTGCATAGGCTCCCCTGAATGGTTTTTTTTTTATTTGGTTCCTTTTGTTATTTGATATTTTTAGGAGGTGCTGGGGCACAGACCCAGGTCTCCCATGTGGGAAGGAGGTGCGCAACCATTTGAGCCACTTCCAATCCTCATTAATAATTTTTTTTGCTTGTACTACAAGAAATATTCCAGGTCCTGGAGACGCATTAGGGATCATAACACACTTGTTATCTTTAAATAAAAAGCTAGAATTCTCTGAAATAAACCTGGAAAAAATAAATGGAAGATGAATAAAATAAATATGGGCATTTCAACAGTCTTAGGGATGTGACAAAAATTTAACAGTTTACTGGGATGCAGAATGAAGGGTGGGAGTGCTGAGGTAGAAGTTACATAGTATTCTCTAGAACAGGATAAAATGTTAGTAATTATCTGAAAGTGTATTGGAAGCCAATTTTATAATTGTTTTGATAAGAGGAAAATATGTAAAGATAGTACATAACACAGTGCAAGACATAATTTTTATTGCCATTTCATTCACAATTGAATTGTGCAAATATTTGAGAGGAATTCAAGAGTTTTCTTTTAATTTGCCATTTTTATTTTATTTTCTATGAATATGTATCATTTATGCATGAAAAAATATGACAAAATAAATGTTCATTAACATTTAGAACTATTAATGTTATATTCACATAAATACATTAAAATATATGTTTTATATTTCAGAAAATTAGATTTCTTTGAATAAAGTGTCATGCACTTTCTGTACTTGACAGTACCTGTACATTTTTTATTGAGGTGAAATTCATATAACATAAAATTAACCATTTTAAAAGTACAATCAGTGACATGTAGTACATTCACCATATTGTATATCAGCTATATCTAATTTCAAAACATTTTTATCAACTCCAAAGGGAACCTCATACACAAAAGGAGTTATTCCACATTCCCCACTCCCCTCACTCACTGTCAACCATTAATCATCACTCTCTCTCAGGTGATTTGCCTATTATGGATAGTGCATAAAAATGGAATCTTTTAAAAATGTGACCTTTGTATCTGATTTAAGTTTTGAAAACAATTAGCATGTTTTCAAGTCTTTTCCATGTGTTAGTTTATACCATTACTCTATTCCATTTTATGACTGAAAAAATGTCCAATGTATGTATATAAGACATTTTGGTTATCCATTCATTAGGTGAAAGCTATTTGGGTTGTTTCCACCTGTTATTGTAAATAGTGCTGATATGAATATTTGTATACAATTACTTGAATATTTTTCTTCAGTTTTGGGGGCTATATATCAAGGAACAGAATTACTAGATCATCAACTAATTCTGTGTATTGATGGATTATGTAAATATTTTCCTTAGTGGTTTTACCATTGTAAATCCCTACCAACCATGTATAAGGATTCCAGTTTCTCCACATCCTCACCAATAGTTATTTTAGATATTCAAGCAAGTATAACCATCCCAGCAGGTTTGAAGTGCTATCACATTGGGATATTGATTTGCATATCCCTAATGACTAAACATGTTGAGCATCATATCATGTGCTTGTTAGCAAATTTCATGTATTCCTTGAAGAAATTCAAATTCTTTGTCCATTTTTAATTAGATTATTTGTCTTTATGTTAAATGGTAAGGGATTTTTAAAATATACATTCTGGATATTAGGCACATCTCAGATATATAACTGGAAAGTATTTTTTCTCGTTCTATAGGTTATCTGTTCACTTTCTTTAGAGGGTCCTTTGATGAAAAAGTTTTTAGTTTTTGTGAACTATAATTTGTCTATTTTTTCTTTTGATTCTAGTGATTTTAATGTTATGTCAAGCATCAATTGCCACATTCAAAGTAATGAAGAATCACTACTGTATTTATTAGTGGTATAGTTTTGCTTTTACATTTACCTCCCTATACAACTTAATTTTTTATAAATATTGTCAGGTAAGGATCAAAATTCGTGCTTTGCATGTGCTTATCCAGTTGTTCCACCACCATATGGTGAAGACACTGTTCTTTCCTTAGTACGAGACTTGGTGACATGTTTGTTGAAAACTGACCATAGATATATTGGTTTATTTTTGAAGTATCAATTCCATTGCATGGTTTTAGATATTTACATTTATGCCAGTATCACACTATTTGAATAACTGTAGATTTGTATTATGTTTTGAAATATAAAATTGGATATCTTCTAGTTTTGCTCTTTTCAGGTATAATTTTGTCTATTTAGTGTCTCTTTGTAATTCTCTGATTTTGAAGGTAAGCTCTTTTTAAAAAGAAATTAATTTTATTGGTACTTATTAATAAAGCATACAATTCATCCAGCATGTACAATCAATGGTATTTGTTATAATTACATAGTTGTGCATTCATCATATCAGTCATTATTAGAGCCTTTTCATTGAGAGGTTAAAAATTTCCTTGTTGATCTGTCTCTTTTTTGTTTGTTTGTTTATTATTATTACATTTATTTTTAAAAATGGGCTCTGAAATTTTGGTAGGCATTGCATTATAATCTCTAAATCTTCTGGTGGGAGAATAGCCACTTTAACTATATTAAACCTATTATTCCAGTCAATGGGATGTCTTTCCATTTATTTAGGTCCTCTTTAATCTCTTATTATAAAAATTTTTTTTAAATTTATTTTTATTTATTTTCCCCTCCCCCACCCCATTTCCCCCATTGTCTGCTCTCTGTGTTCGTTCACTGTCTGCTTGTATTCTCATTTGGTGGCTCTGGGAACTGATCCTGGGACCTTCCAGAGTGGGAGAGGGGCGAGTACTCTCTTGCGCCCCCCCCTCAGTTGCGTGTTCTACTACATCTTCTTATTTTTTCTCTTCTGTGTCTCTTGTTGTGTCATCTTGCTGTGCCAGCTCCATGCATCAGCCAGCACTCCTGTGCAGGACAACTTTCCCATATGGGGCAGCATTTCCACACAGGGTGGTACTCCTGCATGGGGTGGTGTTCCCATGTGGGCTGGCATTCCACGTGGGCCAGCTCACTGCATGGGTCAGCTTGCTGTCACCAGAGACCCTGGGCATTGAACCCTGGACTTCCTCTATGGTAGAAGGAAGCCCAATTGGTTGAGCCACATCTATTTCCCTCTTTAATTTCTTTGAACAATGTACTATAGATGTTAGTATACAAATCTTGCATACATGGATATAATCATTCCTAGCAATTATATTATTATTAATGCATCTGAAAATTAATTTTTCTTTATTTTTGTATTCCTCACAATTTGCCTAAATACTACTGACTTATGCACATTAATCTTTTAACCTGCAACCTTACTGCATTTATTTACTAGCTCTAATAAGGTGTGTGTTTGCATGAGTGTAGACATGTGTTTGTGTAGCTGTTATAGGTTTTTCTTCATGTAATTTCATGTCATCTCAGAATAGAGATAATTAAACTTCTTTTACTAAAATATGTTTTTATTAGAGAGTTTATGAAATTACAAAACAAATCATGAACATGTGTGGAATTCCCATACAACACTCCACCACACTTTCATGGAACATTTGTTATAAATTATGAGATAATGTCATCAGACTATTTCCACTAACTGGTGTATAGCATACATTTTGTATATTTTCCATCCCAGCCTATTATTAACACACTACAGCTTTTGCATTGATGCAAGATTATTACAGTATTGCTGCTAACAATAATTCACAGGTTTCATTAATTATATTTTCCCATGCTTCTCCATGTTCTTACCACCTTTCAATAATGAAGAACATTTGTTGTATTCATCCACCTCTGGGTTCACATTGTTTTTCAGTCCCTAGATTATTCTAGAGCTTTCTTTCGAGTCACGTTTACATCCCAAGACTACCCTTTCAACCACAACCCCATTTATAAACTAGCTACATTAGTTCTAATCACTATAATGTGTTATCATCAACTCTATCCATTTCTATATATTAACAATCCAGTTAATTAACACTTCCACATATATTAAACATCACTACTCATTCTCAGCTCTCCTTATGTTCTAATAACCTTTACTCTAGGTTTTAACTTCAAGCATTTATTCTTCATGTTTAATTCCTAAACACCATGCAATATTTGTCCCTTTGTGTGTGGCTCATTTCACTTAACATAATGTCTTCAAGATTAATCCATGTTATCATATGTGTCCCAATTGCATTTTTTCTTATAGCAGCATAGAATTCCATTGTATGTATATGCCACTTTTGTTTATCCAGTCATTGGTTGAAGGACATGTGTAGCTTCCATTTTTTGGCAGTTGTGAATAATGCCACTGTGAACATCAGTGTGCAAATGTCTGTCCACCTCACAGTTTCCAGTTCTTCTGGATATAATTCTAGTAGTAAAAATGCTAGGTTATATGGCAAATCTGTATTTAGCTTCCTGAGGAACCATCAATCTGTATTCCACAGATGCTGTACCATTTTACACTCCCATCAATAGTGAAGGAGTATTCCTGTTTCTTCATATCCTCTCCAGCACTTATTTTTTTTGGTTTTTAATAATAGCCGTTCTGTGTGGTGTGAGATGTGGTGTGAGATTTTTTTTTTTTTTTTAAGTTAAACACCCATATGAATTTATTAAATCCAGACTGTGTTAAAGGGCGGCGGTCTGGGAGGAAGGGGCAGGCAGGGGACGAGGAGCAAGATGATGGATGGTCGCGGGTGTCCCAGAGGGCGCCCCGACCCTCCCCTGCCTGGCTCACCTCCACCCCGGCAGCGCCGCGTCAGCTTCACCATGATTCTCGATGGTGCTGGGCTGGCGGGGAGAGGTGGCTAGAAACACAGAGGAACAGACAGACAGACGGCGCCTCCACGAACCATGTGCCCCGGCTGGCCCAGTCCCCTGACACCCAGTGCTGGGCCCTGGCCTGAGGAAGGCCTCCTGCCGCCCCGGCCTGATCTGTCCAGGGAAAGGGCGACAGGGAGGGGAGGTGGGGGGTGTCGCCCGGAGCCGGAGCAGACGAGGAGGACGAGGAGGATCATTCTTGTTTTGATCTGCATTTCCCTAATAGCTAGTGATACTGAACATTTTCTCATGTGCCCCTTGGAAAGTTATGTTTCCTCTTTGGAGAAATATCTAAGTCTATTGCACTTTTTCTGAGGTACTGTGGCTGGGAATTTAACCCAGGCCCTCATATGTTGGAAGCCAGCACTCAACCACTGATACACATCAGCCCCCTTAAGCTGGTTTCTTCATTTGTTTTGCTTGTGGTGTGTTTATTTTTTTAAGAGAGACCAGGAACTGAATCTAGGACCTCACATGTGGGAAGCAGATGCTCAACTGCTTGAGCTACATCCATTCCCCATTTACCAGTTTTTTAATTGGATGGCTTGCTCTTTTATTGAGATGTTTGATCTCTTATGTAGAATGGAAATGAAAACCTTATTGGATATGTGGTTTCCAAATATTTTTTCCATCAAGTGGGCTATTTCACCTTCTTGGCAAAGTCTTTGAATCACTAAATGTTTAAGTTTGAGGAGGTCCCATTTATCCTGTTTTCTTTTATTACTCATGCTTTCAGTGTAAGGTTAAAGAATTCACCACCTACCCCCAAGTCTTAAAGATATTTTCCTACATTTTCTTCTACGAGTTTTATGGTTCTTTCTTTTATATTTGGGTCTTTGATTCATTTTGAATTATTTTTTTGTATAAGGTGTGGGAGAGGGGTCCACTTTCTTTCTTTTGGCTATGGATAACCAGTCCTCCCAACACCATTTGTTGAATAGACTATTCTGCTTCAGCTGAGTGTGTTTGAAAATTGTCCAAAATCACTTGACTGTGGATGTGTCTGTTTCTCAACCAACCATTTGGTTGCAATTTGTCTGTGTGTCTGTCTTCATGCTAGTGCCATGCTGTTTTTTAAATCACTGTAGCTGGGTAATATGATTCAAAGTCCAGAGGTGAAAGTACTCCAACTTTGCTTTTCCTTTTTAAGATATTTCTGGCTATTAGAGACCCCTTACTTTAAAAAATAAATTTGATAAATGTATTTTCATTTGGTTTACAAAATACTGGTGGAATTTTTATTGGGATTGCATTGAATCTGTATATCATTTTGGGTAGAATTGACATCTAAAATATACTTAGTTTTCCAATCATTGAGCATAGAAAGTTCTTCCAATTATTTAGATCTTTTTAAAATTTCTTTGGCAATGTATTGTAGTTTTCTGAATATGTGTGCTCTGCATTCATGGTTAAGTTTATTCCTAAACATTTGATTCTTTTATTTGTTATTGTAAATGGTAATATTTCCTTAATTCCTTCTCAGATTGTGCTCTCATTTATAGAAATGCCATTTATTTTTGCTTAATGATCTTGTATCCATTTGCTCTACTGAAATTGTTATTAGCTCTAGCAGCTTTGTTGTAGATTTTTCAGTACTTCCTAGGTAAAGGTTCATATCATATGCAAATAGCAAAAGTTTTACTACTTCCCTTCCAATTTGGATACTTTTTATTTCTTTTTCTTGCCTGATTGCTATACTTAGAATATGTAGCACTGTATTGAACAACAGTGGTGACATTAGGCATCTTTGTCTTGTTCATGATCTCAAGGGGAAAGCTTTTCAGTCTTTCACCATTAAGTACAATGTTAGCCATGGGTTTTCATAAATGACCTTTATCATGTTGAGAAAGGTTCCTTCAATTCCTAACTTTTGAAGTATTTTTATCAAGAAAGGATGCAGTATTTAGTCAAATGCCTTTTCTGCATCAATCAATAGGATCATGTGATTTTTCTTCTTTGATTATTAATTGGGTGTATTCGACTGATTGATTTTCTTGTGTTGAACTGCATCATGCTTGCATACCTGGTATAAAGCTTACTTAATCATGATGACTAATTCTTTTAGTATGTTATTGTATTCAATTAGTAAGTATTTTGTTGAGGATTTTTGCATCCATGTTCTTCAAGGAAATGGGTTTGTAATTCTATTTTTGTAATGTGCTTATCTGGCTATGGTATTAGGATGATACTGACCTCATAGAGTGAGTTCAGTAGCCTTTCTTATTCAGTTTTTTGGAAAAGCTTGAGTAAGGTTGGTTTTAAATCTTTGAATTCTTAGTAGAACTCACCTTTGAAACCATCTGATCCTGGGCTTTTATTTTCAGGAGTTGTTTGATGATTTCTTCAATCTCTTATGATCAGTGTGTTTAGGTCTACTGTTTCTTTAGCTTCAGTGTATTTGTTCATACATTTCTAGGAATTTCTCTATTTCATCTGTATTGTCTAGTTGTTGGCATACAGTTGTTCATTGTATACTCTTTTTTTTTTTTAAAGATTTATTTATTTATTAATTCCCCCCCCCCTCCCCCAGTTGTCTGTTCTGTGTCTATTTGCTGCATCCTGTTTCTTTGTCTGCTTCTTTTGTCGTCAGCGGCATGGGAAGTGTGGGCGGCTCCATTCCTAGGCAGGCTGCACTTTCCTTCGTGCTGGGCGGCTCTCCTTACGGGTGCACTCCTTGCGCATGGGGCTCCCCTACTCGGGGGGACACCCCTGCGTGGGGTGGCACTCCTTGCACGCATCAGCACTGCGCTTGGGCCAGCGCCACATGGGTCAAGGAGGCCCGGGGTTTGAACCGTGGACCTCCCATGTGGTAGACGGACGCCCTAACCACTGGGCCAAGTCCGTTTTCCTCATTGTATACTCTTATAATCTCTTTCATTTCTGTGGGATCAGTAATAAAGTCCTCACTTCAATTTTTTATGTTATTTGTTTGAATCTTATTTTTTTCTTTGTCAGCCTATTTGTCAAATGTGTTCATCTTCTCAAAGAACAAACTTGGTTTTATTAATTCTCACTACTGTTATTTTGTACTCAATTTCATTTACTTTTGCTCTGGTTTTATTTCACTCCTTCTGTTTGCTTTGGAAATAATTTGCTGTTCTTTTTCTAGTTTCTCCAGCTACGTAGTTTGATAAATGATTTTAGCTTTTTCTTCTTTTTAAATGTAAGCATTGAGTATATAAATGTAAGCATTGAGTATATAAATATATAAATTTCCCTCTCAGCACTGCCTTCACCACATCCCATAGTTTCTGATATGTTGTGTTCTCATTTACATTCATCTTGAGATAATTATTGATTTCTCTCAAAATTTCTTCCTTGACCCACTGATTATTTAACAGTGTGTTATTTAATATCCATATATTTGTGATTTTTTTTTCCTTTTTCTGCCTCTAGTTGGTTTCCAGCTTTATTCCATTATGATCAGAGAAACTATTTTGTATAATTTTGATCTTGTTGAGTTTTTTGAGATCACTTTGTGTCCCAATGTATGGTCTATTATGGAGAAAGATCATGAGCATTTGAGAAGAATATATATCCTGTTGTCATGGTGTGCAGTATTCTGTATATGTCTATTTGGTTTAGTCCCTTTATCATATTATTCAAGCTCTCTGTTCCCTTATCGATCTTCTCCCAGATTTCTGTCCAATGCTGAGAGTGGTATATTGAAGTCCAACTGTTTTTGTAGAGACATTTATTTCTTCTTTCAGTTTTGCCACTGTTTGCCGCATGTAATTTGGGGCATCCTGGTTATGTGCATATGTATTTATGATTGTTATTTCTTCCTGGTGAATTGCCTATTTTATTAATATTAATAATTAATAATAAAATTTTATTTATTTTATTAATATATATATTATCCTTTCTTGTCTCTAATAGTTTTGCTTGTAGTGTCTACTTCATCTGATGTAAGTGTAGGTATTCTAGCTTTTTTTTTTTTTTTTGGTTACTGCATGTGTGGAATATAATTTTCCAGCCTTGTACTTTCAATCTTTTGGTCTCCTTGGATCCTCTTATAGATGGTATATAAATGACTCATAGTTTCTTATCCATTCCACCAGTCTGTGCCTTTTGTTTGGGAAGTTTAATCTACTAAAATGCAATCAATGCTATTACTATAAAGACAGTTCTTATTTCAACCATTTTGACTGTTGGGTTTTATCTGTCATATTTTCATCACTAGTTAAAATTTTAGTTACTCTTACTGATATAATCTTCATTTCTAGACTCTCTTTCAAATATATCTCTTCTGTATTTTCTATTCAGGCAATAGTATCCCTTTGGCATTTCTCTGCAAGCCAGTCACTTAGTTACAGATTCTCATTTTTTGTTCATCTGTGGATATTCTAAACTTGCCCTCATTTTTAAAAGACAGTGTTGCTGGATATAAGTTTCTTGGGTGGCAGTTTTTCTCTTGCATTCCCTAAATACATCATACCACTGCCTTCTTGTCTCCGTGGTTTCTGATGAGAAATTGGCATTTAATCTTATTGGGTATGCCTTGTCTGTTATGCATCGTTTTTCTCTTGCTGCTCCCAGAATACTCTCTGTCTTTGGCATTTGACATTTTGATTAGCATGTGTCTTGGAGTTGGTTCATTTGGATTTTTTTTCAGATGGGAGTATATGTTCTTGGAAATGGATATCTATGTCCTTCTTAGGGTTAATAAATTTTCTACCATTATTTCTTCAAATATTCTTCTTCCCCTTTTCCCTTCTCCTTTCCTTCTGGGATAGCCATGACACTTATATTTGTACATATCTTGCCATCATTTAGTTCTCTGAGACCATTTTCAATTTTTTTCCCATTTTTTTCTTCATTTGTGCTTTTTATGTTCACTTTTTGGTGGCCATGTCTTGAAGCATAGTGATCCTTTCTTCTGCTTACTCTAATATCTGCCTCCAGTGTTATTTTTAAAATTTATTGTGTTTTTCATTCCATAAGATCTGCTATTTTTCTATGTATGCTTTCAAATTCTTCTTTGTGCTCACCAGTCCCCTCCTATCCTATTGGGAATGTTGGTGGATCCACAGGCACACAACAGATCAAACTGTGAAGGCCAGTAGTATCTGCCATTGCCCATAAAGGTTGAGGAAACACCAGTCCCCTCCTATACTATTGGAGGGGGGACAGTGGATCCATAGTTACCCAACAGTCCAGCCCATGTGGGCAATGCCCAGAAAGTCTGAGGAAACCCAGATCCACTCCTTTACTGCTTGGGGGACAGGGATGGAGCTACAGGTGTCTGACTGTTCAGTTTGTGTGGGCCAAAAGCACCTGCAGTTACCCAGAAAGGATAGGAAACACCAACCCCACTTGTCCTAAATGGGCTGGGGGTGGAGAAAGAGATGCACAACAGTTGAGTTCATGTGGCCCAAAGTGTCTGAATTTTCCCTGACAGGTTAAGGAAACACAGCTCCCCTCCTATCCTATGGGGGTGGAAGGAGCCCCAGGTGTCTTCCCATCCAGCTGTGCCAGCTGAAAATCCCTCTACTTGCTTGGAGAGTGTGGTACAAGTTTACCCAGCCTAAGCCTGAGCTTAGGCTAGGGCTGCAGTTAGATCTGGGGGAAAATAAGCCAGTCCCTAACATCTCTGTGATTTTTCAATCAACCCTTCTTCACTTCATGCCAGGGGCAGAGTTAAAATGGTGGCTTCCAGGCTCTCTTTAACTTGGTCAGATTCATACTTTAGTTGTTCTTAGGATTATTGTTTAGCTACCCAAATTTTCTAATCAGTAGCTGAAGTCAGTGCCCAACAACCTCTTCCTCCCCTGATTTTGGTATATGGAGCTTCCAACTCCAGCCATGATAAAGCTCCTTAGGTGGATTGTGCCACCATTGGAAGATGGGCACTGGCCTCCATTGTGTGGAGTGCTGTAATCACAAATCTTCATTGCAAATGGGAAGTCTCCTCCTTCCATTATTTCAAGGATGTTGCAGGATGCTTTTCTGGTCTTCTGAGCTCCAAAAACAAATGCTTTTGATAGCTCTGTTTAGATTGCTAACTGCCCTGTTGGATGAGCTGACACTTCCAATGTCTTACTCATCCACTAGCCTGCCCCCATCTCTCCATTTTGAGTTAATTTTGTATAAGGTGTGAGATAAGGGTCATGTTTCTTTTGGATATGGATATCCAGTTCTCCCAGTGCAATTTGTTGAATAGATTGTTGTGGCCCAGCTGTGAGTTCTTGACAGCCTTGCAAAAAATCACTTGAAGGAAGTAGATAGGCTCAAGCTGCTGGGCTTCTATCACATGGGAGGCCCCAGGTTTTGTTTCCATTGCCTCCTAAAGATGACAACCAAGACAGTAGTCTGATGTGATGGGCTGGAGCAGCAAGCTGATGCAACAAAATGACACAGCGAGATAATTCAAACAAGAGACACAGTGAGGAAACACAATGAGTGACACAACAAGCTGGGAACAGATGTGGCTCAAGTATTTGGGTGCCTCACTCCTACACAGGTGGCCTGGGTTCAGTTCCTGGTGCCTCCTAGTGAGATGAGAAGATAGTGAGTGCAAACAAAATGGGGAGAAATAAATATAAATAAGTGAATCTTTTAAAAAATCACTTGGCTATAAAAGAGAAGGTGTATTTCTGAGTCCTTGATATGGTTCCATTGGTCAATCTTATGCCAATTCTATGCTGTTTTCCCAATGTAACTAAGTAAAAAGAGAGAAGATGCAAAAAAAAAAATCATAAAAATGGACAAAGTTGGAGCACTCTTACTTCCCTACTTTAAATTGTATTACTTAGCTATAGTGGTTAAAAATATACCATGGTACTGGTATACAGATAAACGTATTAACCAGTGGAACCAAATTGAGAACTCAAATAGACCCTCACAACTACAGTCAAATGATTTTTGACAAGGCTGTTAAGCCTTCCCAGCTGGGTCAGAACAGTCTATTCAAGAAATTGTGCTGAGAGAACATTATAACCATATCTAAAAGAAAGAAAGAGGACCCCATCGCACACAATACAACTCTATCTTTTAATAAAAGGAAATTTATTGTTATATGTATCTGTCTGTATAAGTTTATATATCTCACAATGTTTTTCTAGTGATATTTGCAAAACTATATTCAGATTTTTAAAATCCACTAAAATTAGGAAATTAATAAAAAGTGAAATCATTCAATTCCATTCGAATATAAATCTAAATTCTTAGTAAGAAAACCAGAAACTTGCATAGTACTCTATTGTACGCATTTACATTTAAATTTCCCTACAAAAACAAAGTCTAAAACCAGTTTCTTATTTTATTTAATGAGAGGTAGTAATAATAAAATGTCTTAAAGAGTATTATGTGGGCCTCTGCGCTAGCAATGCCCTCCTACATACTTCATCTCACCAACCTGTTTTGATTTTGTCACATTAATGTCAATCACAAATTTTCATATTTCTTCATATCATTTTATTTTTTTTTTAATTTTATTGATACATATTATATAGCATAAATCTGTCCAAAGTGCGCAATCAGTGGTATTCAGTAAAACCACACAGTTTTAGATCATTTTCATAATTCCAGAAATAATAAAAAAAACCAACAAAGCAAAACTAATCACCTCTCTATCTCTCTATGCTTCCCTTTCCATACATAGCTACTATTCTGTTTCCATCTCTCTAGTATATTTATATTTTATAAAGCAGTCATATATGCAGTATCACCATATTTGTATTTTGCATGAGATTTCACTTTGTTATACACAGTCCCATGTTACATTTTTTAGCTTTTAGCATATAAATGTCCTTAGACTTTCCTTTTTGGCCACTGTCACATGTCATACCCATACAATAGCTCTGCTAGTCATAAACTACAAGAAATGCCCTCACCATTTCCATTCATTTCCAAAGATTTACAAAAACAAATGTTTTAACCCCTTCTGCACAGTCAAACCCCAGCTTTCCATTCTCTATCATCCTTCTATTATCTGGAGACCTATATTCTAATAATTAATGCCATGAGTTTATATAATATATTTAGTTCAGAATAGTGGAATCATATAATATTTTTCCTTTTGTGCCTGGCTTGCTTCATTCAATATAATGTCCTCCAGATTCATCCTTGTTGTGATATGCTTCATGAGTTCATTTTTCTTGTACACAATATTCCATCATGTGTGTATGCCACAATTTGTTTATTTATTCATCAGGTGATGGACACCTGGTTATTTCCACCTTTTGTCAATCATGAATGCCATTGTGAACATTGTTGTACAAATATCTGTTCATGATGTTGCACTCAGTTCTGGGTATATAACTAGCAATGATATTGCTGGATCATAGCAAATCTATATTCAGCTTCTTAGAAACTGCCAAACAAACCTCCACAGTGGCTGTACCATTCTACATTCCCACTGACAGTGAATAAGTGTTCCTATCTTTCCATATACTCTCCAATATCTACAGTTTTCTGACTTTTTAATAGTGGCCAGTCTAATTGATATCTCATTGTACTTTTAATGTGCATTTCCCTAATTCCTAGTGATGTTGAACATTTTTTTCATGTGTTTCTTCACCATTTGCATTTCTTCTATGGAAAATTGTCTTTTCAAGTCTTTTTCCCACTTTTTAATTGTTTGGTTGTCTTTTTATTGTTGAGTTCTATGTTCTTTTTATATATCATGGATATTAAACCCTTATCCAATATGTAATTGCCAAATATTTTTTCCCATTGAGTCAGCTGCCTTTTCACCCTTTTGACAAAGTTCTTTGAGGTGAAAAACTGTTTAGTTTTGAGGAGGTCCCATTGGTCTATTTTTTCTTTTGTTGCTTGTGCTTTTGGTATAAGGTTTAAGAAAATACCATCTACCACAGTATCTTGAAGATGTTTTCCTATATTTTGTTCTTGAGGTTTTATGATTGTTGCTTTTATATTTAGGTCCTTAATCCATTTTGAGTTAACTTTTGTTTAAGTTGAGAGGTAGGGGCACTCTTTCTTTCTTTCAATATGACTATTGAGTTCTCCCAGCGCCACTTGTTGAAGAAACTCTTCTGGCCCAGCCGGGTGGGCACAGCAGCCTTGGCAAAAATCACTTGAAATGTAGATATGAGGGTCTACTTCTGAGTTCTCAATTTGGTTCCATTGGTCAATCTATCTGTCTTTACGCCTGTACTGTACTGTTTTACCACTGTAGGTATGTCATATGCTTTAAAGTCAGTGAGTGTCCTCCAACTTCAGTCTTCCTTTTAAAAAGTTTTTGCTATTCAGGGATGCATTCCCTTCAGATAAATTTGATAATTGTCATTTAAGTTTCTGAAAAAAAGTCTGTTGGGTTTTTTATTTAGATTGTGTTGATTCTGTAAATCAACAAACTGATTTTTCTTCATTTTATTAATGTGGTATACAATTGATTGTGGTGTATAATTCTTTTAACATGCTTTTGAATTCAGTTTGCAAGTATTTTGTTGAGAATTTTTGTATCTATATTTATTAGAGGTATTGGTCTGTAGTTTTCTTTTTTTGTATTATCTTTATTGGTTTTGGTATTAGGGTGATTTTAGCTTCATAGCATGAGTTTCATAGCATTTTTTCCTGTTCAATTTTTTGGAAGAGCTTGGTCAAGATTGGTATTAGATCATTCTTGAATGTTTTGTTGAATTCACCTGTGTAGCCATCTGGTCCTGGGTTTTTCATCTTTGGGATTTTTTTGATGACTTAATTTCTTCACTGGTTGTTGAGGTCTTCTCTTTCTTCTAGGGTCATTGAAGGTGGTTAGTGTATTTCTAGGAATTTTTCCACCTCTTATATATTGTCTAGTATTTTGCTTACTGTTATTCATAGACTCTGCTTATGATTTCTATTATTTCTGAGGTGTCAGTGGTAATGTCCACTTCTCACATGTGATTTAATTTATTTGCATATCCTGTCTTTTTTTTTAATCTAGCTAATGGAGTGTTGATTTTATTGACTTCTCAAAGAACTGATTTTTGGTTTTGTTGATATTCTGTTGCTTTTTTGGGTTTTATTTCATTGATTCTGCTTTGATCCTTACTATTTTTTTCCTTGGCTTGGTTTGTAATTCATTTGCCTTTCTTTTTCTATTTAATCCAAGTGAGCAGGTAGATTTTTAATTTTAGCTCTTCTTATTTTAAGGAGTTACTGGTTCTAAACCCAAGACCTCGTTCATTGGAAGCAGGTGTTCAGCCACTGAGCTACATGTGCTCTCCATTGAGAGATATTTCTTAATTTGTTTTATTTTGTTTTGAAAAGGTACCAGGGGTTGAACCCAGAAACTAGTAAATGGGAAGCAGATGCTCAATCACTTGAGGTACATCCACTCTCCTCTATCATTATTTTAGTATAACCATTGAGGGCTCTACATTTCATTCTCAGCTCTTTCATTGTGGTGTCCCAGAGGTTTTGATATATTATATTCTCATTTCCATCATCTCAAGATATTTGCCGAATTCTCGTGCAGTTTCTGCTTCTACATACTGACTATTTAAGAGTGTGTTTTATAATCTCCGTGTACTTATTAATTTTCCCTCTTTCCATACATTATTAGTTTCCAACTTCTTTCTGTTATGATCACAGAAAGTATTTTGTATAATTTCAGTCTTTTAAAATTTATTGAGTCTTGTCTTGAGACCAAATATATGGTCTATCTTGGAGAAGGATCCATGAGCACTTGTAAAGAATGTATATCCTGCTGTTTTGGAGTGCAGTGTTCTATTATGTCTGTTAGGTCTAGTTCAATTATCATATCATTTCAAGCCTTCTATTTCTTTATTCTTTGTTCAGATATTCTATCCAGTATTGAGAGTGGAGAATTGAAGTCTCCAGCTATTATTCTAGAGACATGTATTTCTCCCTTCAGTTTTTGCAGCATGTGACTCATGTATCTTAGGGCACTGAAATTAGTTGCATAAATATTTAGTGTATTAATTTTTTCTCAGTGAATTGTCTTTTTATTAATATATAATGACCGTCTCCATCTTTCATAGCAATTGTGTATATAAAGTCTATTTTGTCCAGTATTAGTATCACTATTCCAGCTCTTTTTTCAGTTACTATTTGCATGGAATCTTTTTCCAACCTTTCACATTTAACCTTGTTGTGTTCTTATGTCTGAGGTGAGTCTTTTATAGACAACATACAGATAGCTCATATATTTTATTCCATTCTACCAGTGTACGTTTTTTGACTGGAGACTTCAAGCCATCAACATTCATTGCTATTATTTAAAAAGCATTACTACATCCATTTTGTCCTTTAGCTTTCCTTTGTCGTATCTTACTTTTGTCTTTTTACCCTTTTTTTAAAAAGAGATTTATTTATTTATTTCTCTCCCCTCCCCCCACCCCGGTTGTCTGTTCTCTGTGTCTGTTTACTGCGTCTTCTTTGTCCACTTCTGTTGTTGTCAGCGGCATGGGAATCTGTGTTTCTTTTTTTGTTGCGTCATCTGGTTGTGTCAGCTCTCCGTGTGTACGGCACCATTCCTGGGCAGGCTGCACTTTCTTTCGCGCTGGGCGGCTCTCCTTAAGGGGCGCACTCCTTGTACGTGGGGCTCCACTATGCGGGGGACACCCCTGTGTGGCAAGGCACTCCTTGCGCGCATCAGCACTGCACATGGGCCAGCTCCACAGGGTCAAGGAGGCCCGGGGTTTGAACTGCAGACCTCCTATGTGGCAGACGGGCACCCTAACCACTGGACCAAGTCTGCCGCCCCCGTCTTTTTACCCTTTAAGTTACCCTTCCTAATAATCTTAATTTCTGTTCTCTTCTTCAAGTATCTCACCCTTGATTTTTCCTTTCAAGCTGCAGCACTCCCTTTATAGTAGCTTTTGTAATTTTGATCATTTTATTACATATTTTTTATCAGTTTAGCTTGTGAGGACCTTAAATTCGCTGTCATTTTTGAAGGACAATTTTTATAGATACAGATTTCTAGCCTCACAGTTTTTCTCTTTCTATACCTTAAATACATCATACCACTCTCTTCTCACCTCCATGGTTTCTTATGAGATGGCATCACTATTCTTTTTGTGGTTCCTTTGTAAATGATGTTTTCCTTTTCTCTTGCTGCTTTTGGAATCCTCTTTTTATCTCTGGTATTTGTCATTCTGAATAATTGGTGCCTCAGGGTATGTCTATATGGATTTTTTTTGTTTGGGGTGCATTGTCCTTGGATATTTATATCTTCAGAACTATTAGGAAGATTTCAGTCATTATTTCCTCAAATATTATTTCTGAAACTTTTTTATTTTCTTCTCATTCTGGGAAAAAATAATGTGAATTTTTTTATGTTTCACATTGTCATTCAAGTCCCTGAGATCCTATTCCATTTATTTCATTCTCTTTTCTTTCTGCTCTCCTACCTTTTTCAGTTCAGATATTCTATATTTTTAATTACTAATTCTTTCTTTTAGCAATTCAAATCTGCATTATGTGCCTCCAATATATGTTTTTAATCTCATCTAATATGCCTTTCTTCCCTTAAGGCCTGTTACTTTTCTTTGCAGGCTTTCAAATTGTTCTTTATGCTTACCCATTGTCTTCTTAATATCCTTTATCACTTCAGTCATATTTTCTTTTAATTCCTTGAATTGATTTAGGAAAGTTGTGTTCTTATCATTGATTATTTTTTTAAAATCCTTTATCTCTTCAGGATATTTTGTTTGTTCCTTTGTCTGGGCCAACTCTTGCTGTTTCCTAGTATGACTTGTAATTTTTTTTGCTGATGTCTATTTGTCAACATTTACTCTGTTGGCCAATTTTTCTCTTTCCTATTTTTTTTTTTTACAGCTGTTCTTTGATATATGGCTCAAGTTATATTAATACTTTAAAATTGCCCAGCTTAGATTATCAAAATTGTGCCAGGGACTGACTAATGTTGTGCAGATTTTCTCCCAGGAATTAGGGTATAGAGAAACCCCAAAGGGGGTTTTGTTTTTGCAATTTCCAGACAAGCAGGCAGATGGCACTCATCAGCACACCCTTCCACAGGGTTGCTTCATTGTTTGTTTTCCTTTTATAGCTCTCCTGGTCAAATATACTGAAGAGAAGCCCTTCAACTCCCCTTCCCTTTTTCCTTGTAACAGGTGACAGGGAGGAAGACATCTGTTCCACTCGCAGTTGGCTGTGGTGAGCCTGGGGTTTTACCCCAGCTTGTTATATTGGGGGTGTGAGAAGGGAGCACTTCCCAACCATTGTGGTATTTGAGAACTCACATTTGTTGTTCTGGATTCTTCATCTCTCTGTCCCTCAACCTTCTGAGAGTTGTGTAGCACACTTCTGATCTGCTGACCCCAAAAGCATGTCCCTTGTACAGCTTTTGGCTCTTTCTCCATTGTTTTTGTCAGATAGCTGAGCCCTGCAAACTCCCCAGGTATAATCTTCCCAGAACTCTTCACTTTATTTTTAATGCCATCCTTTCTCTGGAGAATTCAAACTCTTTGTTCATATTAAAACCAGTATATCTGGTACCCTCTTGTATTTCTAGGACTTTGCATATTTCCTGTTACAAGGAATGAACTGTAAAGTATTTGATGAATTAATTAGTAAAGTAGCCTTTCAGTCATCCTTCTCAATGACATTATCTCTTGTTTTTCCAAAATCATAGGTGGATTTTAACTTTTTAATTATCTTGTAAATTCAATCAAGGTGAACAGAATGTATCTCACTGGATGAAATTCTAATTAAGTTCATTATCTGCAGTCTGTGCAATCAGAATTTTCTCCCTAGAATGGATCACTCATTGGATTTATTAAATGTTTCCCTATACAAAGCAAGTTAAAATAGAGGTTGCTTTTTGCAATAAATAAAGAAATCAAACTGCAGAATTTTGGGAGAAGAACAAAATTGACTTTTATTTGGAACTTGCCTCAGAATAGAGTAGACCTCAATGTCCCCTCTTTTTTTTTGGATTCTTGGGAGTTCTCCAGACTATGAGATGTGACCTTGCCTACCCTCATTATGATTTTAAATAGTGTCATTTTTCACACTTTGATTCTTTGAAAGTACTATCTTAAAATATTTAAATTTAATTGGTAAGTGATTTTTCCTAACCGAGTTTTTGAATTCTCTTGCCAGTTGAGGCCAGCCTTTTTCTATGAGCTGCAGTTAGTGGATTTATCCTCACCTCCTGCCCACTCCTCAGTGCACTCTGATATGGCTTACACCCTCTGCATTTCCATGCACTACACTTGAGGAGCTTCTTCCCTCCATGTCAATGAAACCACCCAAAGCCTCTTCACCTTACAAGATTCTCAATACATTCCTTGATTTCCTCCTTCTATCTTTCATTTCTGTTCTTGTTTCCCAGGTCAAAACACTCTCTTGGTTTTTTGTTGTTGTTGTTTTTTTCTGATGATATCTTACATATTTTCAAGCAGTTACTGAAACATTAAATTTTGAAACTCCTGAGAACTCAGTCCAAGCCCTTCCTTTACCTCTTTCTTTCTACCTAGGCAATATCTTCCATTCCTTTGACTTATTTATCACCTATGGTTATGAAACTTACACTTTCCAGTCCAAATATCACGTCTGAGTTCCAAACCTAAAACTATATTCTGCATTGAGTTTCCCACTATTTTTTCATCAGTAAGTCATAGGGACTCATCACCATTTGAAATTCTTGTTCTTCTTAAATAATCCTTAACCAGATTGAATGAAATTACCCATCAAAGGGTGGCTCAATAAAGAAACTGGTGGTATTATTCATTCAAAATATTGGTATTTCCTAGAGAGATTTTCTATCTGCAAAAATGTAATAAATCTAGATCATGTACACAAAGTAGCCTTGCAGTTTTCCCTTTAAGTTGTCCCTTCTAAAGTGACTCAAACCCTGTAGGACTAGACTATACATTTTATTTGCTAGTATGATGCTGTGCTTTCAGACAGGCATAACTCAGAGTGTCCTCCAACCTATACACATTCACTTTCTCGAAAAATATTGTCTGGAAATGACAGTGATCAGAAGGATCCATGGGCTTGGAGCCTAGCAGAGACACACTGAACTAGGCTAAAAAGGAAAAGTGTCTTTATTGGCCAGTGGAGGACAGGAGATCTAACCAGTCTCAGTTTGGCCTCTCTGTTGAGGGGTTTTCTTACAGCTTTTATACAGGCTAGATAAAAAGAAACTTAATCATTCAGTTGAGACCTCTGGGAATGGGCTGGGGAGTTTCTCTATTATTCTTTTCTGGATAACATCAAGATGTATCATATTCCTGGAGTCTCTAACTCTCATGCTGAAAAAGATAATAGATCAAATATAGCATTACATGTTTCCATCATGAATTTTTCTTTACAAAGAAGTAACAGGTCTGGTTAATATCAAACTAGAGTGTTTTATGTGCTTTCCTACAGAAATTTATCTACCTTATGGTGCTTGGTAAGTTACACAGACATTACATTTTAATCATGTTACAGAAAAAGGCTGAAAACACACAGGACTATATAAGAAAACCATGAAAATGGAATAATTGATTACTTAAAATGCATGATACAAAAGTAATGAAATGCAATTATTTTTATTTCAGAAGTGAATTAAAATATGACAAAATATGTATTTGGGTGCAAATACATTTTTACTTAAAATAGAAATATCTTGTTTGATTTCTCTGCAGAAATAATTTGATAACTTTTGTTAAAAAATTCCTTAAAACCCAACTTATAGGAAAATCAACACTGAAACTTAATCATTTATTTTGGGGAACCCCTAATATTTTGAAGTTTGAAGGTAAATCTGACAAAGCAAGACCTACACTGGATGATCTTTCCCTTGATTAATAGTAAAATATACATACTCTAGAACAATTAATTTCCATGTATATTTTTTCAGCACAGTATTTCTACTTATATAGAGTCACATGGGTGACTGAGAAAATACTGGTTGATTTCAGTGCCTCCTGGATATACAGATTAGTAAGAATCCTCTGCTATAGGTGCTTTAGAGTACTTATCCAATACAAACAAAATCCATAAAACTGAGTCCTCTTGGATAAGGCAGGAAGGTTGATTTTGAGAGATTTAGAAGGAAGTGAATGACACAAGTCATGTCTTAAGTAGATTTATCTTGACTAATATCTGAGTTAATCAAGTAGTATCTTTGGGATTATAGGATTAATGATGTTATCAACTCCATTAAAACAGAGTTCACCATCATCAAATCATCAAAATGGTGATTTTCTAGAGACAAAGAAGCTCTGAGCTACACATGTAGTAAAGGCACACTCATTAAGAAGTAGGATTCCTTGTATTTTCAGTCCATTTGTGTACTCTTGAATAAGGAAGAGAATTTTAACTAGGCAGAAGAATCCTAATTTATTTTGTAAATGTCTTTTTTTTTAGTTAGAAAGTATTATTTCATTTGACTGCAGGCAGTTGGACCCAGGCCATCTGAGGTCAGGTTAACTTATTGTGGATATTATAATATATTTCTGGATTTATAATTATTTGTTTATTTTCAAAGGCAAACTCATATAATATTTTACCATTCAGGGAAGGGTTTTATGCAGTTAGACCAGGAGTAGACACCAATAAATGAACAAATAAATGTATAATGAAAAATTATATGAGTGGCATAAAGGAATAGTAGAATTATAATATAGGCTCTGAGAAAGGCAAAGGACACCGTAGGTTGGGGTGCAGTGAAGGAATCTCTGAGGAAATGAAAAACAGAGACGAAGGGATGATATGGGAAAGTGAGAGGATTTCCATGGAAATGAAGGATGATTATAGTGTTCAGTGCTGAAATAATAGCTCAGTATAAATATATTTGTTTCTGAGTGATGATTTCTTACTCAATCTTTGGATGCCTGGAGGAGCCCTAACTTAAAATTACTGAATTTGAAGGAAAATATTTTGTTAAAGTGGCATATTTTGATTTTATTCATCTTGATAGACACCTTGGTTAACCAGAGAGCAACCTCTAGAAAAGGAGACATTTTTTTAGATTTCTGGGATCGTGGTAATAACAAGTTATATTTGATTTTTGTGCCTCTATCTATGAAAATAGAGGTGTACATTGTCGTTTTAGAACCAACACTGTAATAAATTGAAGGAATTGAATAAATATGTGAAATTGTCATGACACAATACAGAAATGGGTGAGAAAGAGAGCTACAAATTATCTCTGAGATGTACTAATAATATTGTTTGAGGAATGTCTTGCAAAAACACAAGATGAAGATGTGACTGGATTAAATAAATAAAAATAAATTTAAAAAAAATAAATATAATTCATGGGTTTTCCTGTTATCTGAATAATGAAGGTAATCATATCATCATTATTAGCTGGAGAAGACAAGCCTTCCAACCTCTTGACCCTGGGAAAGGAGGGTCCTCCCTTATTTCTCTTGGAGCACTCTTCATGCATGTTCTTACTGTTGATTTGGCTGGGAATATACCCAGGTGAAGGGTTTGGCATTCATGATGAGTGGGCCTCAAAATTGTATTCAACACTTGAATCTTAAGGTTTCTTTGTCCATTCTCAGCTTTGCTCACCTTCTTCTTGTCTGGTTGTGAGTGAAAATCCAGAGAAAGATAGAAGTCAGCTAAGGTATTGAAAATGCAATCACAGGTAAGTAGGTGATTCTTTTTTAACTGAAATTTCCAAGAGATGTGAAGATTTCTCCTATTGATGTAGATATTCCAAGTGCATGTAGGACTATTCAAGGATCTGAGCTTAAATTAAGTCATACAGAACTCTTTAATAATTATGGTAAGTTAGGGACTGATCAATGAGTAATCTCCTTATAACCATTACAAGATTGGGTTCTAGCTTCCATAAAGGCTGTGTATTCTCTGAAAACATGACAGATGTTTTTCTTTTTCTCAACAAACCCTTGGACTCATTGGGTAAATAATGAATTCATGAATAATGTTAGTGCCTGAGATAAGCCATGGCATGTAGTGAGTAGAGGTGATAGAGATGAATAAGAACAGAAGTTTACAATCTGAAGGGAGGCTGGGTTTTCAACTGGTACATTCAGTCAATCCAGCATTATAGGTACTGGGATGTATTTAAAAGAAAACTAAAATTACCCATACCGCTATTGTTCAAATTTCCCATCTTCAATTTTCTAAATCAAATTTATTCAAATTTTATAAATGGATGCAATGTACAGGAATTATTCTTTCCTTCATTGTGACTGTGGATTCAGCAGCTGTGGAATAGGTAGAATAAAATTTAAGTCTCTGAAAATTTTTAAAGGTTTGGAGAGACCACAAGCAATGAACAGGATTCTTTTCATCTTTCCCAGACAGATGAGATGAAGATAAAGGAGAGACAATGAAAAATGCTATTTGTCGGTCCCAGAAAAAGTTGAGATTGGGTTGCCTCCTCCCACAGGAATAATCAGTCTAAGGTCATATATCAGTACAGCTGTTTCAGGAGTCCCTGGCTTATGACCCTGACATCTGTATTAATACATTGTAAAGAATACCTGAGACATGTTGCACTGAGGAAAGCAGACCTTACTGATCCTGAGTTCTGGGTGAAACCTATTCAGTTTTGCATAATTCTGGATATTTCTTCAAGGTTCCCTGTCATTTTAATGAATAATAGTCCTATGAATTGAGTTTAGATAGAAAGCATTTCACATTTAATTTATTGAATTTATCAAAGTATATATCATCTTCTTAAATGATTTTATAAATGAGAGGAAAATGAGTTCATCTATATAGGTGAGTAATCTAACCATACTTATTTTTTAAAATAATAATCATAGATATCGCTTGCCTTACAATAAGTCTGTAAATTTACTTAAAATTGTTGGGAAAGATTGATTTGGTTATGAATGCTCAAATGAAACTTTTACAATCAGCAGCAGGAAGGCATAATTACAAGTTTATTGAGAAATTTCCAGGTATATACCATACCCCATGTATTGTGATTTTCTTTTACAATGGGGTGTTATATATTCGGAGTGTGTATGTATCTGAGTGCATCTGAAAAGCAGATGGTGATTCAGCATTGATGATGTTACTAGAACTCCAAAAACATTTTGAGTTATATACATTCTCTGCTGCTTTAGGGCTCTTATTTTATACATCATACTCAGGACATTGGAAAAGATAGCCAGTGTGAACACAAATTTCTGTGATGTTTTAGGAGTTAGTGAACATTAAGGATGTGGCTATAGAATTCACCCAGGAAGAGTGGGACCTGCTAAACACATCTCAGAGAAAGCTCTTCAGAGAAGTGATGCTGGAGAATTTTAAAAACCTGGTCTCAGTAGGTGAGACTCATTTACCATCTAGATCTGTCTATCTCATCTATCTACCGTTGATCTAACCTATCTACTATATAGTTATCATAAATAATCTTCATTTACTTCTTTGTTCATTTATCTAAATCAGCTTCTCCATATTGTATAATTTTTTATTTCCTCTTATATTTTTATATATTATAATTTTAATAGATTTATATTGTATTTTAAAACATAAAGCTTCCTAAATGAATTTATTTCCTTATTGTTTATTTACCTAGTTCACCCCAATAGAACTTAATCTTTTTTTTTATTTTTATTTTTTTAATGTTACATTAAAAAATATGAGGTCCCCATATACCTCCCACCCCCTGACCCCACTCCTCCCCCCATAACAACAACCTCCTCCATCATCATGAGACATTCATTGCATTTGGTGAACACATCTCTCAGCACCGCTGCACCTCATGGTCAGTGGACCACAGCATAGCCTGCACTCTCCCCCAGTCCACCCAGTGGGCCATGAGAGGACATACATTGTCCAGTAACTATCCCTGCAGCACCACCCAGGACAACTCGAACCCCTGAAAGTGCCCCCACATCACATCTCTTCCCACTCCCTATCCCCAGCAGCCACCATGGACACTTTCTCCACAACAATGCCACATTTTCTTTGATTACTAATCACAATAGTTCATGAAAGAATTTAATCTTCTTGATTACAGTTTAATGTCTTTCAATTAACAACACTCATGGCTGTGCTGAGAACTCAATGAATATTTTTTGAATGGATAAATAATTGGTGAAATAAATATCCTGCTCCAAGAGCATTACTGATGCTTCAGGACACAGTAGTAAAATCATTGCTTGTATCCTTTTCCACACAGGATTTAGATCATTTTAATGGAATTTATGTTTATTGGATTACTTTTTAACATAATATTCAATGAGTGTGGAAACATAAATTTCTCTCATTTAGAATATAGATTATAGAATATAGAATATAGATTGTGCAGTCTCTCTTTGTACTAGTACACGGGTAGCAACAAAAAGTTCTCCTCATTGAAATGGTCAAAAGATCATGAGTTAAAATTTCTGTTGAAATATTATCAATTATCTGAATTCAATATTGTTGCATTGCTCACCTTCAATGCTTACCTTATCTTTGGTAACCTGCCATGTACATCATGATCATGCTCTGTTATTCTCACAGCTCAAAATCCAGGTAACCATTTTTCATATTAACAGGATATGAAGCCTGTAAATCAAATGTGATTTCCCAGTTGGAACAAGAAGTGTGGAGTGAAGGAATAGGATTTCCTCAATACCAGAGTCCAGGTGAGCTCTAAGGACCAGTGCATCAGGAGAGGGGTCTCATGTTATAGTGAGTATATACTTGAATATATTAAATTCAGTATTCCTTAAGTGCGTTATGATTTCTTCAGGTTTCCTTACATGAGTTATGATGCTTCTCAAGCTTTGTTCAGGTGTCATTGACATTGGGAAAGGGATATTCATTTGTTATTGCAATTAAACTTTTGCATAATTATCTTTGTCCTGGAAGATTTTTCCCTTTTTTTTTACCTCCATAACATCCCGACTTCTTTTTCTTATATTAGATGATTAAAAATCTTTTCTGATTGTTATGTCCTATATTGTTTCTTATGCCTGGAGTATTTATTAATTTGATATTCTTTCCCAGCTAATAGTGAATGTTGGATACTTGAGAGGGATACTTGGAACTTTTCAAAATTTTCATCCAGCTAATGTTACTCTCACAATTTATTCTGTTGTTTTGTTTTTGTTTTTCAATACTGCAGGGAGGAAAAGTACCCTTAAGATATGGGAAATGTTAGAAATAATATTCAACCAACCTACCTGTAGGAAAGACACTTCTAAAATCATGTCATTGGTAAGCTTAATTTTGTGAATCCTAGTATTCCAAATAGATAACCAGGAATGGAATAAATTAGGAATTTAGTAAAGTCATGAAATCATAATTAGTGTTGGGAATAAGTGCTAATCCAGCAAAAATCTGTGATTGTTTGAATTTAGGTAAAAATTAACCTAAACGCAAACTCTAACCTGAGCTCATATATAAAATGAATTGCATAGACAGGTTTCACATATACAATCTTTTTGAAACATCATGAAGCTCAAAAGTGATCAGATACTTCTGCAATTAGATTGTTACAATTGAGGAAATCTATCTGTGGAGTAGAATAATATGTATATGAAATGAACATGGTAAATATTTTAATTGGAGACTGTCATTAGTGGATTAGTCTAGATTTCATATGTAGGGAAATGAAGAAAGTCATGTATATGGACAAATGTTTTATAATCTCTTATCTAATTCCTTACAGCAGAGATCTCACACCCAAAAGAATTCATTTAAATGTAATTATTTGGAAGAAGATTCCACTCACACATCCACAGTGACCCAGCATGCATTAATTCACATGAGAAAGAAATCCTATTTCAGGAAACCACTTGCAACAGTCCTCAATGACCGTTCATCTTTTAAACAAAATAAGCGAATTAAACCTAGAAATAAATCATGTGAAAGCTACCAAAGTGCTAAAAACCGTATGCAACACTCTGGCCTCAGACAATACAATGGAACTCCCATTGGAGAGAAACCCCATAAATGTCATCTATGTGGGAAAGCCTTCAGTCGATATTCTTATCTCAAACAACATCTGAGAGTTCACACTGGAGAGAAACCCTTTGAATGCCATATTTGTGGGAAAGTCTTCACTCAACACTCGTCTGTTAAACAACATGTGAGAATTCACACGGGAGAGAAACCCCATGAATGTCATCTATGTGGGAAAGCCTTCAGTCGATATTCTTATCTCAAACAACATCAGAGAGTTCACACTGGAGAAAAACCCTTTGAGTGTCACCTATGTGGGAAAGCCTTCATTCAAAGTTGTAATCTTAAAGAACATAAGAGAACTCATACTGGTGAGAAACCCTATAAATGTAATATTTGTGGGAAAGGGTACTCTTTTCGCTCTTCTGTTAAAAAACATGAGAGTTCTCACACTGGAGAGAAACCTCATGAATGTCACCTATGTGGGAAAGCCTTCAGTCGATATTCTTATCTCAAACAACATCAGAGAGTTCACACTGGAGAAAAACCCTTTGAGTGTCACCTGTGTGGGAAAGCCTTCATTCAAAGTTGTAATCTTAAAGAACATAAGAAAACTCACACTGGTGAGAAACCCTATAAATGTAATATTTGTGGGAAAGGGTACTCTTTTCGCTCTTCTGTTAAAAAACATGAGCGTACTCACACTGGAGAGAAACCTCATGAATGTCATCTATGTGGGAAAGCTTTCAGTCGACATTCTTGTCTTCAAAGACATGGAAGAACTCACACTGGAGAGAAGCCTTATGAGTGTCATTTATGTGGGAAAGCCTTCAGTCAATATTCTAATCTTAAAAAACATAAGAGAACTCATATTATATAGAATCCCCATTAATGTTGTCTATGTGGAACACCTTTCACTTGTAATTCTGCCCTTCAGCAACAAGAGAGAATTCATGCTGGACAGAAACCATAATATCATATATATGTGAAAACCTTAATTTTTCTAGCCTTCGGCCACAGGAAGTTGCTCAAACTGGAGAGAATTCCTGCAAACATTAAGAATTTGGGAAAGCCATCAGGCAATATTCTGACTTTAAATGAAGGAACTTACACTATAAAGTTTTTTTTAAATGAAAGAGACTTCAGTCATAGATTTAACCTTAAATACACCAGAAAACTAACATAGTGAATAAACACTATTTTTTTTTTTTTAGGTAGCGGGGCCAGGGATTGAAAGTTGGACCTCATATGCAGGAACCTGGCATTCAACCATTGAGTCACCTTGGCTCCTATAAGTTGGTTTTTTCATTTGTTTACTTGTTGTCTTTTAAGGAGGCATTGGAGACCAAACCTGGGACCTTTCATGTAGGAAGCAGTCACTCAACCAGTTGAGCTACATTCGCTCTCTCTTCTTTCTTTTTTCATCTTACATTTGTTGTATTTTCCCCCAACTCGACCCTATTGTTATTATTTTTATATCATTTATATGTAAACATACATAAACAATAAGTGTGTACTAAACATTTTGGACTTAAAAAGCAAATGTGAGACATCATACATCATCATAACATCATTACATCATAGAGGGGTCTCATACATCAACCCACCACCAACACATTGCATTGTTTTGAGACATTTATTACAAATTATGAAAGAATATCAACAAAGTCTTACTACTATGTCCCTATCTTATTATTTGATGTATTTCCCCCCAACCCATCCGATTATTATTTTTTAAATGTATTTTTATTACAGAAATTGTGAACTTTCAAAACAATCATGCACATGTGCAGGATTCCCATACAACACCCCTCTATCAAGACACCACATCATTGTGGAACATTTGTTACAGATTATTAGATAATATCATCACACTATTATTACACTTTTTCCCTACTCCCCCATTTTCAACATAGTACATCTTTGGTATATATGAATGAATATTACAGTATTGCTGTTAACCACAGTCCACAGGCTATTTCAGTTATATTTTTCCCATGCTTCTCCATATTCCCACCAACCTGCAATAATGACATACATCTGATCTCACTTACAAAGGACACTCTTGCATCTGTAAGATCAACCACAATTCTCATCTATCTCTGGGTTCACTGTGTTATTCAGTGCTTAAGTTATTCTCTAGATTTCTTTCAGTTGACATGTACATCTCTAAACTACCCTTGCCAGCCATATTCCCATTTATAAACCAACTGTTACTCACTCTAAAGTTTTTACATCAGTTCTATACATTTCCACACTTTTACAGTAAAGTTATTTTAAAATTCTACATACCTTAAGCATCAGTAGTCCATCCCAGTCCTCCTATCTTCTTAAGAATCCACCACTTACCACCAGGTCTTGAAAATGTTTGCTACATTTCTAGTAGCTCCAAGGTTCTTCTTTTTTATATTTAGGTTTTCAATCCATTTTGAGTTAATTTCTGTGTAAGGTGTGAGATAGGGGTCCTCCTTTCTTTTGGCTATGGATATCCAGTTCTCTCAGCACCATTTTTGAATGAACTGTTCTGCCCAAGCTGTGTGGGTTTGACAGGCTTATCAAAAATCATTTGACTGTAGGTGTGAGGGTCTGTTTCTGAACCATCAATTCAGTTCCATTGGTCTATGTGTCTCTTTATGCCAGTACCATACTGTTAGTTAGGTAATATGATTTAAAGTGTGGAAGTGAGAGTCCTCCAACTTCACTTTTCTAAGATGTTTCTGGCATGTGGGACCACTTATCCCTCCCAGTAAATTTGAAAATCTTATATTCATTTATTTTGAAAATGCTGGTGGAATTCTTATTGTGATAACATTGACTTTGTGTATCAGTTTGGGTAGAGTTGACATCTCAATTATATTTGTCTTCTCATCTGTGAGTATGGAATGCTCTTCCAATTATATAGGTCTTTCAAAATTTATATTGCCTTGTACTTTTCTGAATATGAGCACCTTACATTGTTGGTTAAGTTTATTCCTAAATATTTGATTATTTTAGTCACTATTGCAAATGGAATTTTCTTTCCTGACTTTCTCCTCAGATTGCACATTACTAGTGTCTTTTAAAGTCTATTTCAACTGATATATGTACAGCTACCCTGCCTTTTTTTTTTTTTTTTTGGTTACTGTGTTCATGGAGTATCTTTTTCCAGTGTTTCACTTTCAAACCATTGGTATCCTTAGGTCTAAGGTGAGTCTCTTGTAGATAGCATGTACATGGCTCATACTTTCTTATCCATTGCTCTAGTCTGTGTCTTTTGATTGGGGAGTTTAATCCATTAATCTTCAATGTTATTACTATAAAGGCAGTTCTTATTTCACCCATTTTAACCTTTGTGTTTCATCTGTCATATTTCATTTTCACCACTCTTTTGAGACTTTTATTTACTTTTACTGACATAATCTTAAATTTCTAAACTCTCTTCCAAGCCTCTTTCTCCTGTGTTTTCTCTTCAGACTGTAGCACACTCCTGAAAATCTGGTCTCTTGATTACAAACTCAGATTCTGTTGATCTGTGAATATTCTAAAGACACCCTCATTTTTGAAATGCCAGTGCCATACTGTTTGTTTGTTTGTTTTATTACTGTGGCAGTATTATAAATTTTAAGATTGGGAATTGTGAGTCCTCCAACTTCAGTCTTATTTTTCAAAGTGGCTTTAGCTACACAGGTCCCATTATATATCCTTATAGATTTCATGATTTTCTTCTCCATTTCTGCAAAGAAACTTCAATTTTAATTCATTTTGAATTTTAATGCACTGAATCTACAAATTGCTTTTGGGTAGTATTGATATCAGAATGATAACCAACCCATGAACATTTGATATCCTTCCATTTGATTTTATAAAAGTTCCTTTAGCAATGATTTTTAGTATTCTTTAAAAGTCCTTTATATACTTGGTTAAACTTATTCTTTTACATTTAATTTTTGAATTTATCACTGTGAGTGGATCTTTTCTTCACTTCTTCCAATCATTCACTGTGTATAGAAACACTGCTGATTTTGGGGTTTTCTCTGTCACCTGCCAATCTACTGAATTCATTTATTATTTCTAGGAAATTGTTTTAGATTTTTCATGATTTTCTTGTATATAGGATGATAAAATGTGTGAATAGGGGATATTTTACTTTTTTCCTTTCCATTTTGGATGTCTTTTTTTTTTTTTCCTCATTGCTCTGGTGAAAACTTTCAGTATAGTGCTAAATAACAGGAAATACAGTGTTTGTCCTTGTCTTATTCCTGATCTTAGATGAAAGGCTTTCAGTCTTTCCCCATTAAGGGTGATATTAGCTGTGGGCTTTTCATATATGCCCTTTTTTATGTGGAGGAAGCTTCCTTCTATTCCTGGTATTCTAAGTGTTTTTATCAACAGAGGGTGCTGTGTTTTGTCAAATGCCTTTTCTGCCTTGATTGAAATGATCATGTGGGTATTTTCTTTCATTCTTTTAGTGTCATGGGTTACAGTAATTGATTTTTCTCAAGTTGAACCCAAGTGCATATCAGGAATGATTACCACTTGATCATCATGTATAATTCTTTTAATATGCTGCTGGATTCAGCTTTCTAGTATTTTGTTGAGAATTTTTACTTCTAAATTAAGGAGATTTTGGTCTAGTTTTCCTTTCTTGTGGTATGTTTATCTGGATTTACTATGAAGGTAATGCTGGCCTCGAATAAGTTAGATAGTTAGTTTTCCCTCTTCATTTTTTTTTTTTTTTGGAAGAATTTGAGCAGAATTAAAGTTGTCTTCTTTGAATGTTTGTTAAAATTCTCTGTTGAAGCCTTGTAGTCCTGAACTATTCTTTGGTGGGAGCAATTTTGGGGCATTTTGGGGAGACATACTTTGTTTCAGATCCTTCTATACCACATTTTATTCAATTTAAATAGAGTATTGCTTCCAAATGGTGTTGGTGATGGGAGCATTTTGATTATGGATAAAATCTCTATTAGTCATTGGTTTGTTGTGATCTTCTATTTCTTCTTCAGTCAATGTAGGTAGTTTATGTGCTTCTAAGAATTTGTCTTTTTCATTTAGGTTATATAATTTATTGTCATATATCTTGCTACAGTTTAAAGCTCTTTTATGCCTAAAAAGTAAAAGATTAAGTTTTTTAACTAATCGCTGTCTGTGGGCATGATCCACTACATCAGTGAAGCATGACAGTTTGGGATTCTATTTTCTTGCTGGTCCTTATGTAAACTGAGACAAAGAGAAAATGGAAGGTGCCATGTTTGATCCTGCCATGTGAGAAAGGACTCAAGAATCACTAGAAGCCAAAATCTATGCACCATGCCCCATGAGGATTAGCCCACAGAACAGTTGAAGCCTAAAGAGAAGAGTCATATGCCTGGTAGCCCCCAGGTGAAATTGGGAAGAAAGTGGAGCAGCCAAGACTGCAGAGGAAGCCCTAGAAGAGAAAAGTCCTATGACTACTTTTCCACAGCTGAGCTCAGGAGATCATAGATTCTGTAAGGGAAGGCAGGGACCTTGACAGAAAACGGTGACCATCTTGCTTTGCCACATGGGAGATCCCCAGTATCACCAGTAGCTAACATTGGTGAAAAAGCAATTCTGTTGAAACCTTGATTTGGACATTTAATGGCCTCAGAATTGTAAACTTTAACCCTAAATAAAATTCTAATTATAAAACCAAATGATTTCTGTTAATTTGTGTCAGTAGCCTGTGGCAAACTAAGCCACATGTTCATAGAATCCACATATGGCCCTTTTCTATTTCAGAAAGGATGGTAGTAATGTCTCCCTTTTCATTTCTGATTTTATTTGTATCCTCTCTTTTTCTTTGTCACTCTAGCTAAATGTCAAATTTATTGATCTTTACAAAGTATGAACTTATTGTTTTGTTAATGCTCTGTTGTTTTCTTATTTTCCTTTTCATTTATCTCAGCTCTTATCCTTGTTATTTCCTTCCTTCTGCTTGCTATTGGTTTAGTTTGCTCTTCTTATGTTCTTGTTTTGATTTGAAGTCTTTATTCAATGTTTATACTAGCATTTAGAACTTTAAATTTTCCTCTCAGCCCTGCCTTTACTGCATCCCAAAAGTTTTGTTATGTAGTATTTTCATTTTCATTCAGCTCAAGATATATCCCAATTATGCTTCTGATTTCCTCCTTATACTATTGGTTGTTTTAGATTATACTGATTAATATCCACATATCTGAATTTCCCCTTTATCTCTCTGTTATTTATTTCTAAATTCATTCCATTGTGGTTGGAAAATATACATGGTATAATTTCAATATTTTTTAATTCACTGAGACTTGTTTTGTGATCCAGTACATTATCTATCTTGGAGAATGATCCATGCATACTTGAGAAAAATATGGGTTTTGTTTTTGTCAGGTACCGTGTTCTATGTATGTCTGTTAGGTCTAGTTGGATGCATCTATACTTAAGTATACTTAAATCCTGTACTTCCTTATTTATCTTCTCACTAGATGTTCTATACCTTATTGAGAGTGGTGTGTTAAAGTCTCTTTATTATTAATGTAGACCTCTGATATTTCCCTTCAAATCTATCAGATTTGCTTCATATATTTATGGGCTTTGCAGTTAGGTACATATATATTTATAATTGTTACACCTTCTTATTGAGTTGATCCTTTTATGAATGTGTAATTACCATCTCTGTCCCTCATATATCTTTGATTTAAAGACTTTTGTCTTATATTAGTATAGCAACCTCGGCGCTCTTTTGGTTTCTACTTGTATGGTATATATTTTTCCTCGTCTTTCACCCTCAACCTATTTGTGTTTTTAATGTAAGATAAATCTCTTGCAGGGAGCATGTATTTTGTATATTCTTTTTAATACCTTTTGCCAATTTCTTCCATTTAACCGACATGTTTATTCCATTTATATTTAAAGGTACTACTGAAAATATAGAAATTTCTTCTGTCATTTTTCTCTTTCACTTTGTAAGTCTTATACTGCTTTTGTCTCTTGCTATAGCATATATGGCTTTGCATTTTCCCCACAGCTCTTTCAGTTCTTTCCTTTTCTAGTCACAGAAGCATTTCATTTCTTAATAATTACACAGCAAGCCTTGAGAAATAACTGTGAGTGCATGGCTGATAAATAAAATATATGCTTGGACTTCTCTCCCAGAAACTCTAAGAATAGTCTAATCTATGAACTGCTTGACCACCTTTGTATCAATAAATGCCTTAGTAATTACTGTAAAGATATAACTTCAGCCCTACTGACCAACATTATAAATGCTCATTTTACGTAAAACTGTGAAAGTGTGACTTCTGCCCTGCTGGAAAACACTGACTGGACCTTGATTATCTGCCTTAAGCATAGTGCTTTTTAACCATGTTTCCACTCTCATATTCCCTCTGTATCCATACATATCCATTGATATTGAAGACCCCTCCTGCCCTGTGGCAAGTGCAGCTTAAGGGTCAGAAGTGTCATGCTCTCTGTTGCCACAGATGAGGACTTAGGCCATGACCAGTCTTATACTCTCCAAGAGACAGGATGTCCCCTCTGGGTCATTTTGGATGAGGCCCCTTCTTAAATGTTCTTTGCTCACCAATCTGAACTTGTCTGAGTCTTCCTTTGGTCTGGTGTATCCCTCTCAATTTGGTGGCAAGCTGTAATTTTACATGGCTCACTGCTTAGAACACTAACTTCTATTTAATATTAATGTGCTTTCTTGTATTATACCATATTTAGTGCCTTCCCATTTCTATCTGGATATGTTTTTCATTTGCTTTCTTTGTGATTACCATGGGGTTGAAATTTAATATAATAAATATATAACAATTATCTTAGTTTTATACTTACATAACTTCAATAGCATGTATATAAACTTTAAACTTCTGAACCCTCACTTGTTACCACTTACCACTTACATGTTTTTACATTGTAGGTATAAAAGCCTTGATTTATCATTACCTTTTATGCATTTGCATTTTAGTGCTTGTAGGTTCCAAGGTCAGATAAGATTGGGCACATTCAGGGTGGTATGGCCATAGACTTTAGTGCTTGTAGAAAGCAACAAGTGGAGTTACATATCAACAATACAATACAATAATTCTGGCATTTACAGTTACCCCCAATGATTACATTTACTGAAGGACATTATTTTTCTTTTTCTTTTTATTATATTCTCTTTTTTTTTTTAAGGTACATAGATCACAAAACAATATATAAGAGGTTCCCACATACCCCACATCCCACCCCATCCACTCCTTCCACATCAACACCCTCTTTCATCATTGTGGCATACTCATTGCATTTGGTGAATACATTTTGGAGCACTGCCGCACCACATGAATAATAATTTAGTTTACACTCTCCCCCAGTACATTCAGTGGGTTATGGCAGGTTATATAACGTCCAGCATTTGTCCCTGCAACATCACCCAGGTCCATAAAATGCCACCACATCTCATCTCTTCTTCCCTCTCCCTGCCCTCTGCATCTACCATAGCCACTTTCTCCAGATCAATGCTACAGTTTCTTCCATTACTAATCACAATAGTTCTATAGTAGAACACCAGTAAGTCCACTCTAATCCATATTTTATTCCTCCATCCTGTGGACCCTGGGTTGGTGATATCCACTCCACCTCTGTATCAAGAGGGGGCTTAGATTCCACATGGTTGATGGATGCAATCCTCCTGCTTGGAGTTGTAGGCACTCTCACTTCCCATGCCTCTTTTGTCACTTACTGAATCTGTGGCTGACACTGGGGTTGGTGTATACCCAGGAGACTTCAATCCTGGACTGGCCATGTGTGAGCTGGATCCTGAGCCTTAGGAGAGTTGTAGCTCCTACTCTCCAGTTTGTTGGATTTGCAGTTAAGCTAACAGGGAGGTGAAAATGGTCAACCACCACACCTGGGAACCAAGAGTGCCTATAACTCCAAGCAGGAGAATCACATCCATCAACCATGTGGGATCTGAGCACTTTCTTCTCCACTTTCATTTCAGTCTCAGACTCCCATTAGCATTGCTTGTGGGACAGATCTAGTGGTCATGACATCCCTTAGCTTTTGTTTAACTGACTCCCTCCTTTTTGAAAGAGCAACTCAATGTATATATGTTTTTGGCTGGCACTTGTTTTCCACCAGTACTTTATTTCAACACACTACCCTCTTGCCTCCATTGATTTCTAATGAGAAATCAATCAGCACTCAATCTAAATGGGACACCTTTGTATGTAAAATGTTGATTTTCTCTTGCAGCTTGCAGAGCTCTCTCACTGTCCTTTGAATTTGGTAGTGTAATCAATATTTTGCATGGTATATTTTTTCATGGTTATCAAGTTTAGTGATTTCTGAGCTTCATGATTTTATATATTCACACCTTCTTATAAGTTTGTGAAGTTCTTTGTTGTTACTTCTTTGAATATCCCTTTTGGCCCATTTTAATTTTCTTTTCTATCTGGAAGACCCATAATGTGTATATTGGTATTATACTATAATTAATGTTTTAGGATAATTTCACTTTTAATGTTTCTTTCCTCTTTCTGCTCCTCAGCCTGATTCACTTCAAGTGTCTTTATTCAAGTTCACTGCCAGCTGCAATCTGTTCTTGAAACCCACCTGGCAATTTTTAATACCAGTTATTGTGGTCTTCAACTCCAGTACTATTGTTTTGTTACTTTTAAAAATTTCTCTTTACCTAGACTCTCATATTGTTCATTTACTGTTTTTCTGATATCCTCTAGTTGTTTGCCTGAACTTACATTCACCCACTTGAGAATTTTTAAGATCTCTTTTTAAAAGACTTTTTTCTGTTTGTCCAAATTCTCATCTTCTTCTTTGGTGATTTCTGTATTTTTATCCTTTTCCTTTGGATGGGACATCATTTCCTGTTTCTCTGTTTGAATCATATTCTTTTGTCGCATACTCTATGTATTAATATTTAAAATGTTAATTCTGAGATTTTTTTTTTCATTTTATAACAAGCTGGTGAGAAGACAAACATTTTCTTGGGCTTCAGCCTTCCTGTCAGGAAGGTTTGCAAAAGGCAAATATAGTGTGCAGGGTTTTCCCTGTCTTTCTGGTCTTTTGTCTTGTCCTGTGGATTTTTTTCAAGTTGTTTTGGAGTTTCACTGTTTACAAGAGTTTGGTTGTCTGCTCTTTTCCTAGCATATAGACTGCCCTTTCTGGAGTATTTGAAACTGGCCAGAATATCTACTTCTATAGTTTTTATACTCCTTTCATTTTCTCATGCCACTTTAGTGTAGAGTGCAAATTCTGGTAGGAAGTTCACCCCAGGGATAAATTCCCCAAGTTGTTTCCCAGCGATACAGGACCAGGGACCAATGAAGGATGTGCAGACTTGCTCCAATGTGTCTTGTGGAGAAGGACAGTAAGGGCAACAAGACTTCTTTGGTGGCTCCCTAGAGCTGAGCTTTCCTGGCCTGCCAAGCAACTGCAGCACTTTGGCTTAATGTCCCCCACAGCCCTGGGGAAGAGCTGCATCTTTTAATCACCAATGCCTCTGTCCCTCTCCAGGAAGTTTTGAAACATTGACTTACACCAACTGTGTCCAGAGCAGGTAGAAACAATATCTTCCCTCAGAGCTACTACCCAGCTTCCCTCAGAGCCAGTACCCAGTACTAATTGATAAATTAGTAATTAGTATTGATTACTAAATCCAATAATCGAAAGCTGTGATCAGTGATCAGTGGTGCCTCCACTCTTCTTGAGCAATAGGATTTTATGTCCCTTTCTGTCAGAACCAGCTAGCCAGGGACTGTACCCCATGGGGAGTGGCCTGCTGTGAGAGTGTACAAATGGGTAAATGCAACTTGGAGACAGCAATTATAATTCTTTACCATAATTAATTGACCTCTTTCTCCTGCTCTTCCCTGGATGTTGTACAGTGTTCTTCTGGTGTCTGGACTTTTAAAATAGGTGTTTCAGATGGCTTCTGCCTCTTTTATATTAGTGGTAGAAGGATTGAGTACTTCAGTTCCCTACTCTGTCATCTTTCTCAATGTCTCATACATTTGTTTTCACCTTCAGGTCACCGTCTTCAATTCTAATAGTCTCCTGAATAATGACTGATCTTATACTTACCACAATATTAGTCTTGGAGGCCTGACTGTGGATAATCCTAGTTCCAGAATTAGAAATGATGTAAGATGCTGTGGGCCAGAGTACTATATACCAGTCACTGGAAGCCCAACCTCATTGATCTCAGGGTGAAACCAGCAACCCAACTCCCTGAAATTCATGGAGGATTTTCAAAGTCTGATTTATTGGTACCCTTCTTCCAGAGGATGTAGACAGCATGCCGTAGTTACTCCAACTGTGAGTCATTACCTCTACCCAGGATAGTAGGCAAGAGGCAAACCCTCAGTTCAGCCCACAAATCATTAGTCCTATTTTGCTCAAGATGCCACCATACAAAATGTATGAAAGAATGATGAAAATAATTGTCAAAAAAATTGACCAATTCCATTTTATAATTTGCAAGGTACTCTGCTTGCCACCCCTAAATCAGTGGAACAAGTTGCTCTATCGTGCATCTTGGAAACAGGCTCAGTCACAAAAAAAATATAGTTTAGGAAATGAATAGTTCATTACTTAGCACAAATTGACCAAATAGCAGGGGGAAAGATCAATCATGGTCAGTCTCCAAGGGAGGCCAAATGCTCAGATCAGAGTTGGTAGTGGCTACTTTACATGCCCCACTAGGAGAGGAGAGACCGTACTGTTTGACTGTTGAATATTTATAGATTCAGGGGGAGGAGGACAATAAGTATTGACACCATTGCTCTTACTTATTTCACAACCTGGAATGTGCACTTACATTGAAAAACTAGCATTACAGTAAATCACAGTTACCTTGATGGTGCTTTATTACCAGCTGTCCTAATTAAATGCCAGTAAAGACAGCCATTGTTCCATGCAGGGTTTTGAAGAAATTAAAGAGTACTATAAGCTATAGAATTTTATTAGTGTCAATGTTTCAATATTGGTTCATCAGTTCCAAAAATGGAACACACTAAGATGCGAGGGAAGGCAGCAAAGGAGAAGGGCAGCAAATGTTGGTCACCATTGCATGAAAGTGCAAAGGAGAGTTAGGGCCCCAGTGGCCAAGAATAAGTCTAGCAGGTGAGGGTTCTTTGCTTCTGTAGTCAGGGTCTCCACCACCCAAGCCAGGCCTGGGCTTATGCTGGTTGAGAAGGCCAATGAGTGGTTGGGATGGAGCTATCTACTTGTGCCACAATGGACATGTGGCATGGTAGAGGCAATGGTGCCAATTCAGAGCTTTTGCAGAATGACAGGAGACAATAGCTGAAGGGAGACATGCTCTGGGCATGGGCTGCCAAAACAAGAGTGGGAGAGAGAGACAGAAAGTGTGCATGTGTGTGAGAGAAATTCTGCTGGGGAAAAAGCCTACAAGATCTAGTATTCCCAAAAGGTCTCTAAACCAACTACTAACCAGACCTCACCCAGTGTAGCTTTAGAGATCAGACTATATTGGATGCTTTCAGTGTGGTATAGCCATAGATGCTGATTGCCACAGCCTGGAGCTGCAGGAGCCTGTGTCGTGCAATTGCTGCAGAATCTTGCCCAGCTGCAGAGTCTACAGGCCCCTGGAGCCTGGCTCCAGACCACTGGACCCTGTTCACCATTACCAGCCATCCAGGTGCCCTGGCCACTGCAGTACGCCTCACTCTTGGCTCATGCCCACACTGGGGGCCAGGGAAGTGGCCACAAGCCAGATCAGGCATTGAGATGGCCCTGACAGTTCTCAGTTACCCATATGGCAGACCAGAGCCAAGTGTCCCCAGGGTACCAAGAACTTCATTAGGTGGTTGGCAAAGAGTCCAGCCTCTGCTTGTCTTCTGACATCCAACCACATTGGGCATCTGCACTGTCCTGCCCTCCCCAATGTGGCTCATTGCCTGGAAAGTCCCCAACCCCCATTTAACAACCTCACATACTCCCATTTCCAGCCCACTCATTCACCATGCACACCCCTGCCAGAACACATTTTTCCCCAATCATCTAACTAGAACCACCAGTGCCCTCCACCAGCCTGCCCATGGGTAGCTGCCCAGGCCAACAGGCCCTTACTAGCATGTCCTTGGACAGCCTCTAGGCCAGGGCCCCACTCATCCAGCAGACTTGACCCATTCATGTCTATGCTAGAGTGAGGAGGATGTCTAAGGCCTTCTTTTCCACCCAGCACTCAAGAAATTTTTTCCTCTAGGGAACCCCAAACAAGCTCTCCCATGCCTGTCTTCCCATAGGGTGCACCCATTGCATGCAGCATCCTCCTGTCCATGTGGCCATGGCATTCCTTCTACTGGTCTTCCTAGGATGAGTACACATGTTGTGGGCCAGGCTCCATCATCAGCCCTCAGGTCCAACTGGAATCATCCAAGTTGGAAAGCCAACATCTACCTGGAGGCTGGTGCTGGGGAAGCCACTGGCACAAAAGTCCTATTTGGTCCACCCACACACATTCAATCAACACACACTGTGCAACGAGGTGTCTGTTCAACTCAACAGTAGGAACCAAACAGCACCTCCATTCAGTCCCGTCTTGGAAATCTCATCCAGAAGATGCAATGGAGACTGGCATATGTGGGCTTTGAGGCAGGGCATCCGAAGGTATCACCTGGGATGAGATACTCTTGGAGCTGAGAACTGGATGGCTTTGGACAGGCAGATCTTTTTTTTTTTATTTGTCTTTTTTTTTAAAATATTACATTAAAAAATATTAGGTCCCCATATACCCCTGACCCCCTTCACCCCACTACTCCTCCCTTAGCAACATTCTCCTCCATCATCATGACACATTCATTGCATTTGGTGAATACATCTCTGAGCACCGCTGCACCTCATGGTCAATGGTCCACGGTCCACGTCATAGCCCTCACTCTCCCACGTTCCATCCAGTGGGCCATGGGAGGACATACAATGTCCAGTAACTGTCCCTGCAGCATCACCCAGGACAACTCCAATGGACAGGCAGATCTTGAGGGTCTGCAAGGAGAGGGAAGGCTCCAGAGACTCCCTGCAATTTCCTGATGCCAGGAGCCTCCACAGCTTTGTGCACTGAGCAGAGCCTTCACTCCTGTCTCCTGTGACTTTGTAGTCTGAGGACAGGCTTCCTTGGAAAGGCCCCTGTGGCATAGCGCTATCACCCTGAGGGTGTGGTTGGGTTAGGTGCAGTGCTTTGCCACAACCCTACCCCACCCATACCCTGAAACACTTTGGCCCCTCCCTCCCCATACCCCACTGGATACCAGTCCACTAGACCTCTGTGCCACAGTGGATTCTATCCTGGGTGGTTGCAGAGCTCCTGGTGATTCTTCCAAGGGCAACTGGAATACATTCTGTGCTGTTTCCAAGACCTCAGGAAAGTGTCAGACTTCCCACCTCTTGGGGATTCCTTTCCTCAATGGGCTATCTCTTGGGGGTCATCAAAGTTCTACCTCACAGGGAAATCCTCACTCTGCAAACCTTGCTGATAGCTTCACTGACTCCCCTGCTCTTTTTTCAGGTGGTTTCCATGCACCCAATGCTAAGCTCCATTAGAGCAGATCACTCAGTCCTCTCTTCCCCATCCTGGAGAAGAGACCTAGGCACAAGATCAACTTGCAGCCAGCATGAGCCCTCTGACCCCACAGATGGAGGGCCAGGGGTGTGCCCTCCAGGCTGGGAATTAGCCAAGGTTGGAGGATGCTCCTGGTACCTCTTGGCATCTTCCAATCCAAATCCCACCATCCTGTGAGGGCTGGGCCTCTGGGATATGTCTGTCTCCCTGTCTACCTATGTCTGCCTGCCCACTTGTATGCCACCTGCCTGCTTGTTTTCCATGCAATTGGTTGTTTTTCCTTCGTCTATAGAGGGGCCAGATAGTTAAAAGTGTCACATGGTTTCTTGAAATTACTGGTCAAGGACATGCCCAAGGGAGTCTAATGTGTGGGTGGATGAGTGGATCTTGCCCACTGGGGACTGGAGGACATGGGGAGTTTGTACGATGGTGCCCAGGTGCAAAGGGAATGTATGATCCTTTAGTTCATCTCTGTTTGTGCCAAGGAAAGCACCAAATATCTAGGGTGGTGAGAACTGGTGGGTAGGTCCTGGTGTGCACCATTTGCATGAAAGTTCAAAGGACTAGTGTCCCGATGGCTGAGAAGAGATCTAGCCGGTGAGGAGATTTGCCTCCACAGTTGGGGTCACCATCTTCCCCACCATCTCTGGGTTGGTGTCACCTGCTAGTGTAGTGGTTGGCAGGGGACATGGTAGAGGTAACCATGAGGGTACACTGCAGGGTGGAGGTTTTTGAGGTCTTTGCTTGAGAGAGCCATGCTCTGGGGATGACTGACAAAAGAAGGCAGACATGTGGCTGTCAAAAGTCTATATTACCTGGTGTTACCAGGCAGTCACCATGCAAATACTAACCATGTCTGACCCTGCTTACCTCTGAGATTAGAGGACTTCTGGCATCCTCAAGCTAATATGGCCATATGTTAACAGCTACTGTGGCCCAGATTCTCAAGCATTAGGCCATGCAGCAGGCCCTGTGGTGCCTCACCCTGCTGCAGGGGCCTAGGTCCCCCAGTTCATAGTTCCATGCCACAGGGCTCCCTCAATGCCATAGGCCCTGGGTGCCTCTGCCCTAGGAGTACACTATCTGCCTGGCTCAAGTCCACACTCTGAGGGCCAGGGTGGTGGCCAGATGGCAAGCTGGCCTTTACAGTGATAGACCATCTGTCTGTTGACCAGAGATCTAGGGTAAAGGGCCCCTGGAGGTTCCAATGGGCACACCTCTGATGGCTTCTGACACCCCACCAGGTAAGGTGTTCCCTCTGGTCCTAAGCAATGCCCCACACTTCACAGCCTGGCTCAGACTCTAGAAGGCTTGAATCCCCTTTCAAACCATGCACACCCCTGTTCCTAGCCCATGCCTGCCATGGTGGTGGCCCCTTTATCAGGAACACACAGTGACATAGCCTCTACCACTAGGGCCAATGGAACTTGTTAGACCTCTGGACATAAAGATCTCATTGGCTCCTAGCTACACACATGGGAGTCTGTTGCAATTAGAAAGTGCTATTGGAGTGTACATGCAAACTATGGAAGTTGGCCACTAAGTACCCCTTCCACCTCCTGATCAGCAGCTTTCACTTTGTTATTGGACTTTAGTGAAGACTGAGCATTTAACCACTGATTGCTTTTTTCTTGACTCTAAGATAAAAACCAGCCATAGTCATGTAGGTTCTCACTAATCCTACTAATAGAATAGGACAGGTTCAACAAAGCTCCATCATTAAATGGAAATGGTACATCCAAGAGCAAGCCTCAGTAGGAACTTAGGGATTTAGCTGGCTCTATGAACTAAGTTCTACTTTGCTGAATGAGGCCAGACAGCCCACAGGGGATGGTCCTGGCCCTCCCTTGTCTAAGTGGGACAGTCCAGCTGATAATATGTCTTGGTTCACAGATAAAACTGCAAAACTCACAGCTGGTGGCTTTCATTGGGCTTCTATGGTGACCTGTCCCAAGAATGGGCACATTTTGGCAATGACTGGTTGAGGGTGTTCTGTCCAATGGGTTGAAAAATTGTGGTGGGGCTGGCTATGCTCTTTAACAGCTTTCTAGTATATATTTATAGACCCATGAGCTCTTGCAAGATAACTATCCATATTGTCCAGTGACTGTCAAATCAATTATTGGATTATAGGAAGCTCCTCCTTGTGGGCATAGTGGCTGTGGCAACAGACTGTTAGCTGGAAGAAGATCAATTTGTCACTATTCTTGATACTCTTGACAAAGGCCATTTGAAGCAGAACATAAGAGGAATATTCATGCTGACCAAAAAGTTGCAATGATTGCCCACTGAATACACCACATAGTAGGGCAGAAGTCCCACTCAAGATTTAAGAATAGGTAAAACATAAGGACACTTGAAGAGGCAGAGGTCAAAGATACAGTGCAATCATGTAATTTATGACAATAATCTCAAGCTGTACAGCATGGTGTGTTGGGCCATATCTGCTGGGACTTAGTCCCTGCACAAGAGTGGCAAGTTAACCTTATCATCAGTCATGGGTTCCACTGGCATCTTGGCATTTTACACAGATACTCAAGATATGGGACAACAATTCACATGCATCATGTGTCCCTGCAGAAATCATGCTTCAGAGCACAGATAGAGAGCCTGGATGGCCATACCTTGGCAGTCCTAACCTCAAGTTATTGGGCAAGAACAGTTTGGCCTCCAGAAGGTAAGGGGAGAGATATTAAATGATATTGTCTCTTTTTCTCCACATGTTATCTCACAGTGATAGACAATCCCCTAATCCAATTAGCCCAGTGGCACAGGCTTTTGCAGGAAGACACCAACATAAGCAAATCTGCCATCTCTACCAGCTAGCCTTCACTCTACATCATTCCAGCCAAACTGCCCATAGGGTATACCACACTGGGCTACTGGATATATTACCACGTGTCTCAAGGAAACCAGTCTATAGACAAGAATGAGTCCACTTCCCATTGGAGGTATGTTTTGAATCACAAGTTCCCCCATAGATTTCCACAACCTTGAGGAAGAAATGCTTACTGTGTATTGAAAGCCTACTTGCCACCAGGCCATCCAGGGGAGAAGTTCCTAATGACTACTGTAATGAAATGATGTGATTTAATGCTGAGGATTGTTTCTTTTGAGCCCAAATGAATTTAATGTTACTACTGGCAACAGTACTATTTTAGGACATGGCAAAATAGACCAATATACAAAAAAAATTGGTGCCTATAGGGGGCACACTGGAGAATCTAATATGCTAGAGAACTTAGGGACACATCTAGAGGCCAACTCCCAGCCCTTGCCTACTCCCACATCTATTGTTTGCACATGCCTCATTATATTTCCATTCCACAGCCTGGTACATATGTTAGGTTTATTGGAAAGCCCTGATCATCCCACCATCCTTAAACCCAGAAACTGAGAACATGTAGACCATGCTGCTTATCAGGGTGAGAACGCTCATTGGCAGATTCCTCACATGTTGTGGTGCATAAATGCTGAACAGGATAAACAGCACAAGACTCTTTTCTCCATTGAGAAGTGGAGCATGCAGAGCTGCCAACATCAAACACTGGCCTGAGCAATTCACCTCCCTGGGAAACTGGCCATGATGGAATTTCTTCCCCTGCTCTTTTTTTTCAGATTTTAAGATTTATTACAAAGCTACAGTTATTAAGACAGTGTGGCAATTGTGGAATGATAGACAAATCAACAAAAGATAGAGTACCAAAATAGACCCGCATGTATACTTTCAATTGATTTTCTTTTTTTGTCTTTTCCTTTTTTCTTTTTTAAAAGATACTTAGTCTTTCAGGCAAAATGGCATCTGAGTGAGTGCATCCTCATCATTTCTCCTGCAAAAACCAGGTGAGTGGACAGAATACTGTCCACGTGAGCAGTTTTGGGAACCCACAAAGCAGTGCTTTCTGGACATCAACCTGGAGAGAGTGTGACAAAAGGAGCGCTTGCTCAAGGTAAAACTGTGGGTTTCTGAAACTAGAGCTGGAAGCTATGGAAGACAACCCCTAGGGCTGCTGGCCACACCATTCCCTGAACACCACAGGTCACACTGTAGCATTCCTGAGCCCCTTGTTCCTCAAACATGTGACCCCTGAGCCCATGTCCATTGAACCTTGCATTCCCTGAACCCCACTTTCCCCATAATCCACGTTCCGCAAACCAACATTCCCTGAGCCCACATTCTTCCAAGCCTGCATTCCCCAACCCAGCACTCCCCAAACCCCAACATTCCTCTGGCTCTCCAGACTCAGAAAAAATCCAAGAGTGGGATGGTTCTGGTAAGGGGTACAGAGTGACCCAAGGAGTTCAATTGTCTGGCCACCCCCCCCCCTTCTTTTGAGATTGGAGGAGCATGCCAGCTGGTTTGGGGAGAGGGTAGGAAGAGAGGAGTGGTGAATCTGCTGAGATAGCCAAATTTACCTAAATGCCCTGGAATAGGGAAACTTAGCCTGGGAGAAGGTGGAGTCAGGCAATCATCTCATCTTGTACAACATACCTAAGGGAGGGGATCAGTAGGATGTGCTTGGTAGGCTTCCAAGAACATATTTAGGTTTCCTGGCAAAGTGTGGGTGCTCTCTCTCCAAGAAACTCAGAGTCATTTTCTGTGGTGAGTTGGTCCACCAGGGTCCCAATTGAACCTTGGTGAGGAGTTCTCACATGGCCTTCCTGCTGCCTTGGTAGACAGGAAAGTGAGGATGAGAGAAAGGGGGAAGGATAGACTCCTAAGCAGTTTATTCAATTGCAAAGAGGATTCCTTGCTTGAAGCCCTTTCTGATCTTTTTTGTTTGTTTGTTTTCTTGTATTTCCTTCCTCTTTATCCAACTGTGGCCATTTTTTTTTCACTTTTTCCTATTTTTTTCTTTTCTAATATTAGATGTTGCAGGCAGTGTTTCTTGTTTGCTGTGCTTCCTCATCCTTGACTTCCTCTTTCCTGTGTGTACTGATTTGGGCTACCAATGCTATCACCTTTCCTTTACATCTTTCTCTCTTCCATTGTCTATTGTTTCTCTTACATTCCACATCTCTTTGTTTAGCCCTCAAATTTTCTGACATTTTATTTCTAACACCTCTATTCTGTTTTCTATCTTTTATTCACTCTTTATGTTATTATCCTTTCTTTTCTCTTTCCCTCACTCATGACCACACTGTCTTTTTAATTCATACTATATTCTTTGCCATATCCAATTTACCATCTCATTGTAGGTACTCCACTTTTTTACTGTTATAACTCTACATAGCTTACATGAGTTTAATATCCATTCACCTAGGTCTCACATGGTTTTTATGCTAACATTTACTATCAGTACTACTATTATACTTTTTCTTTTCTTAGCTCTTTTGCTTTTCCTGGCCCTAATATTTTCCTTCAAGGGAACTTAATAACAAGAAGGAAATAGAATAAGAAGAATGAAGTGTCAAAGAGAAGACTAAAAACACGCAAAAACAGCACCTAAATAAACCATGAGACTAGACAGAGATGCTTACCAACTGAACAAACCATCAAGATAAAATGATGAACAGAGAGCAACAAAAAATTACAAACTCTACCAATAATCAGGAAAACACAGCCCAATCCAATGAACAAATTAAAAACCAGGAAGAGGAGTAGAACATTGAACAACTAATCAAAGTTCTCAAAACATGTATCATGGACCAATTAAATGAAGTGAAGGAAGAGACTAAGGATATTAAGAAAACACATGGAGAGCATACTGAAGAAATTGCAAACAACACAAAAAGATAAAAGATATGATGGTGATGAATGGCACAATCCAAGAATTCAGAAATGCACTCTCAGCAAATAATAGCAGATTTGAAGAGGCAGAGGAAAGAATTAGTGTTGTGGAAGACAGTACATTTGAAATCAAACAGATAGTAGAACTGATCAATAAAAAGATAGAAAAAATCAATCAGGGACTTAGGGACCTGAATGAAAAAACAAAATACACAAACATACACATTATAGGCATCCTAGAAGGAGAAGAGAAGGGAAAGGGGACAAAAGGGGTGTTGGAGGAAATAATGGCTGAAAAGTTCGCAAACCTATTGATGGAGATAGACATACATGTCCAGGGAGCAGAATGCATCCCAAACAGCATAAATCCTGAAAGGCCTACCCCAAGACATATACTTGTCAAATTATCCAATGCTCAAGACTAAGAGAAAATACTGAAGGCAGCATAAGAAAATAGGACCATCACATACAAGTGAAATGCAATAAATTAAGTGCTGTTTTCTCATCTGAAACCACAGAGGCAAGAAGGCAGGGGTAGGACATAGTCAAGGTACTAAAAGAAAAAAAATTTCCAACCAAGAATATGCTATCCAGCAAAGCTGACATTCAAAAGAGATGGAGAATTCAAAATATTCACAGGTAAATAAACTCAGAGTATGCCAACAAGAAAAATGCTCTTCAAGAAATTCTAAAGGGAGTTCTGCAGGAGGAAAGAGAAACAGGACAGAGAGTTGGAGAAGATTATAAGAACAACTAAAAATAAAAGAAAAAGAAACACAACATATGACATACACAAATCCAAAGAAAATATGGTTAATGTAAGTAATTCCTTGAGAGTAATAACACTGAAATGTCAGAGGGTTAAACTCACCTATCAAGAGACACAGATTGGGAGATTGGATAACAAAAAATGCCCCAACTATATGCTGTCTACAAGAAACCCATCTTAGACCCAGGGATTCAAGGTGGTTAAAGTGAATGGATAGTTAAAAATCTTACAGGCAAACAATAACAAAAAATTATGCGGGAGTAGCTATATTAATATCAGACAAAATAGATTTTAAGTGCAAAACTACTGTGAGAGACAAAGATGGCCACTACATATTTGTAAAAGGGGTAATCTTTCAAGAAGAAATAACAATCATATACCTTTATGTTCCTAGCCAGGGCACTTCCAAATACTTGGGGCAAACACTGGAAAAACTAAGTGAAGGAATAGATGCTTCCACAATTATAGTGGGAGAATTTAATACACCCCTATCACCATTGGACAGAACATCTCAACAGAAAAATCAATAAAGAAACAAAGACATTGAACAATATATTAGAGGAACTGGACCTAATAGATATATACAGAACATTACACCCATATACAACAGGATATACATTCTTCTCAAGTGCACATTGATCATGCTCCAAGATAGACCACATGCTAGGTCACAGAGAAAGCCTCACTCAATTCAGAAAGATCAAAATCATACAAAATAATTTCTCTGACCACAGTGGAATGAAGCTGGAAATCTGCAAGGGCCAGAGACTCAGATTAGGCACCAAGATATGGAAGTTAAACAACACACTCTTAGAAAAACAGTGGGTCAAGGAGAAAATCTCAAAAGAAATCAGAAACTACCTTGAAACTAATGAAAATGACAAGACAATATATCAAAACTATGGGATTCATCAGAAGCTGTACTGAGAGGGAAATTCATAGCCATAAATTCATACATCAAAACAGAAGAAAGAGCTAAAAGTCAAGACTTAACTGTACACTTGGAGAAATTACTGAAAAAAGCAACAAAGTATCTCCAAAAGAAGAAGAAAGAAAGCAATAACAAGGATCTGAGCACAATTAAATGAAATATAAAACAAGGAAGCATTAGAAAAAATAAAACAAAGAACTGGTTCTTTGAAAAGATCAATAAAATTGACAAGCCTTAGGTAGACTAATAAAGAAAAAAGAGAGAAGATGAGGAGATGCAAATACACAAAATAAGAAAGGAGAAAGGGATATCACCACTGACCCCACTGAAATAAAGACTATCATAAGAGGATACTTTGAAAAACAATATGCCAAGAAGAAGGACATTTTAGAGGAAATGGATAAATTCTTAGAAACAGATAAGCAACCTACCTTGATGAAAGAAGAAATTGATGTTCTCAACAACAATGACAAGTAAAGACATAGAATCGGTCATTAAAAACCTCCCAGTTAAGAAGAGCCCTGGGCCAGACAGCTTCCCAGGTGAATTCCACCAAACATTCCAGAAAGAATTGACACCAATTTTGCTTAAACTCCTTAAAAAAATCAAAATAGAAGGAACATTGTCTAATTCATTCTATGATACCAATATTACCCTAATGTCAAAGCCAAAGACACCACAAGAAAGAAAAATTACAGACCAATCTCTAATGAACCTAGATGTGAAAATCCTCAACAAAATACTTGCTAATCATATTCAGCAACACGTTAAATGAATTTTACACCATGACCAAGTAGGTTTTCCCCTGATATACCAGGATGGCTCACCATAAGAAAATCAATTAATGTAATACATCACATAAACAGATCAAAAAGAAAAAATCACATGATTATATGTATAGATGTAGAAGCATTTAACCAAATACAGCACAGTTTCTTGATAAAAACACAGCATAAGATAGGATTAGAAGGAAACTTTCTGAACATGATAAAGGGTATATATAAAAAACCCACAGCTAACATCATTTACGATGGTGAAATTCTAAAAATCTTTCCTTCTAAGATCAGGAACAAGACAAGGATGCCCACTATCACCCCTCCTGTTTAACATGTTAGAAGTGCTTGCTCAAGTACTAAGGCAAGAGCCAAATATAAAAGGCATTCAAATTGTAAAGGAAGAAGTCAAAATTTCACTATTTGCAGATGACATGATCCTATACAAAGAAAACTCTGAGAAATCTACAACAAAGTTTCTAGTACTTATAAATGAGTTCAGTAAAGTTGCAGCTTATAAGATCAATGCACAAAAATTAGTAGCATTTCTGTACACCAATAATGAGCAATCTGAAGAATAAATCAAGGAACAAATACCAGGAAGCAGATTTGGCTCAACTGATAGAGTATCCACCTACCACATAGGAGATCCAGGGTTCAAACCCAAGACCTCCCGACCTGTGTGGTGAGCTGGTCCCTGCACAGTGCTGATGCACACAAGAAGTGCCATGCCATGCAGGGGTGTCCCCTGCATAGAGGAACCCCACATGCAAGAAGTGCACGTGGTACTTGGTACCAAGTACCAAAATGACAAGTACCAAGCCCCTGTTGTGGCCAGTAGGTGCTCCCCTCCCCCAACACTAAGATATTAAGCTGGGATATAACACGTGGCTCACTTCAGTCAACTGAGAAGTTATCTTTCCCCCTGTCAGCTATTTCAAGGGAAAAGGGAGAGGAGGTGAATTCAGTGAATTCAGCTAGCAGAGTCAGCTTTGAATCTCTCATCTAGAGATTCAATATAGGAACACAGGACAGCCTAGATAGAAACAATTCAGTGGAAAAGTGCGCTGATGAGCACCATCTGCTGGCCTTTCTGGAAATTGTATGGACACAAACTTCTTGTCCTGTATCCAATATCTGTGAAAAAAATCTGCATCCCACTAGTGAGTCTCTAACCCAATTTTGAAACCTTAACATGGGCAGTTTTAAAGACTGTGAATAGTTGAACCAATTATCATTGAAGACCTGTGAAAAAATAGGCAAGAGAGAGAAATTTGTCATCAGAGTAAATTCACCAACATATTCAGATGCCTAGACATCAGCAAAAATTAGAAATCATACTAGGAAACAGGAAGAGATATCCCAGGCAAAAGAACAAACAATATACAGAAGAGATACAGCATTAAAGACTATTAGTTAGTGGTAATCACACAACTATCCTTAAAGCCCTTCAAAGAATTTAAAGAAAATATGAGTAAAGTAAAAAAGGATATTAAGAAGGGAAGCAGACTTGGCCCAATGGATAGGGCATCTGCCTACCACACGGGAAGTCTGCAGTTCAAACCCGGGGCCTCCTTGACCCACGTGGAACTGGCCCATGCACAGTGCTGATGCAAGGAGTGCCCTGCCACACAGGGGTGTCCCCTGCATAGGGCAGCCCCATGCACAAGTAGCACACCCCATAACAAAAGACACCCAGCATGAAAGAAAGTGCAGCCTGCCCAAGAATGGTGCTGCACACATGGAGAACTGATGCAGCAAGATAATGCAACAAAAAGAAACACAGATTCCAGGTGCCACTGATAAGGATAGAAGTGGTCACAGAAGAACACATAGTGAATGGACACAGAGAGCAGACAACTGGGTGGGGAAGGGGAGAGAAATAAATAAATAAATCTTTTTTTAAAAAAAGGGGATATTAAGAAGACACTGAGAGATCAGAAAGAAAATTTGAAAGCCTGTAAAGCAAAGTAACAGACCTTATGGAAATGAAAGACATGATGGATTAGATAAAATACATTAAAGGCACATAATAGCAGATTTGAATTGTTTGAAGACAGAATTAGTGATTCTGAAGATAGAATATCTGAACTGGAAAAGACAGGAGAACAGAAAGAGAAGAGAATGGAAAAGATGAAACAGTTTCAGAAAATTAAATGACAATGCACAATGCACATTCACATTATTGGTATCCTAGAAGGAGAAGAGACTGGAAAGGGGGCAGAAAGAACATTTGAAGAAATAATTACCAAAAATTTCTCAACCCTTATAAAAGACACAAACATCAATATCAAAGAAGGAAAACACACCCCAAACAAAATAAATCGGAATAGCCCTACTCCAAGACGCCTACTATTCAGAATGACAACTATCAGAGAGAAAAAGGATTCTGAAAGCAGCAAGAGAAAAACAAAGCATTAATACAAGGGAAACTCAATTAGGTTAACTGCCAACCTCTTATCAGAAGTATGGAGATGGTGAGAAGAAAGTGGTATGATGTACTTAATGTACAGAAAGAAAAAACTGTTAGCCAAAAAATTTGCATCTGACCAAACTGTCCTTCAAAAATGAGGGTGGATTTTTTTTAATTTTTAAAATTTTTTTAATTTATTTTTTTATTATTATTTTATTTTTTATTTTTTATTTTCTTTCCCAAAGATGGTGACTGAGTGAGCTTGCCTTGCGGTCACTCCTGGGAAGAGGCAGCTGGATGCAGTTGGAGGTTCTCTGGGACCAGGCTTTTTTGGGATTTTTGCAGGGCAGGAAGTGTCTGGACATCTATTTGGTGGGAAGGTAATGGAGAGGATTGGTCTATAAGATATATTGGGGTTCTATTACACGGAGGTGAGACCTGCACACGGGTTGCTCCCTCCTTGGGGAGGTGTGGAGCCATGGAACCGGTGCTTTGGCTGTGCTTTTTGGAGGCTCTGCAGTGCTGGGGAATTCGCGAGTCCTGGGTGGGCTGTTGGGGGGTCGATGGGACGGGACACCTTTGCAGACCAATTTGGGGAGACAGACGGTGTTTTGTTGTGAGGCAGGGAATTTTTGATTGCGGACACAAGTAATAGCGCTTCCGCCTGGAGCCCCGCCCCCACAAGCCTGGCTGCCGATCTGCAGCGGAATTAGATTGCTGGCAATAAAGGGACGTAATTGGGAGGTTGTTATGGGGTGAGGCAAGGGAGGGGGACACGTCTGGAAGCCAATTGGGGAATATTTTGTGAAGCTTGGGAACTCTGGTTTTGGACTCTGTTGTCGGCGTTTCCGGCTAAAGCACCACCCACGGGCCTGGCTTCTGATCTGTGTCATTAAATTGGCTGCAGTGTAGAGGCATGCCCAGGTGGCCATTCTGGGGGATCACAGGGTGGGAGCTGTCCAAAAGCTGAACTGATGATATATCCACATAAATAAACCCCAGTGAGTAAGTGAATTGCAGGGTTCAGACATAACATAGAGTTTGCGGATCTGACTTCCCCCATAGGGCTGGCACCCAGCTGCGGGGATCCCTGAGGGCTGTGTTACACTGCAGTGCTCCTAGGCTTCCTGTTCACCAGATTTGAGGTTGCCAGGTCTGAGTCCCCTAAACTCTGGTGGCCCACAACCCAGAGACTCACACCTCTTGAGTCTTCAATATCTCAGACTTTCCATCCCTGAATCCATCACACCCTGAGGTCCATCTGAGGTCCTTGAATGCCCTAGCCTTCAACGTTCACGTTTTTGCTTTTTTTTTTCATTTTGTTTTGTTTTTATTTTCATTTTATCTTATTTTTTACTTTTTTAAATGTCCTGATTGCTAATATTGCATTATCCCCTAGTCTTTTCTCCCAGTGTATCCCCCAAAGTCTTTTTTTTTTCAGTTATTTAGGGTTTTTTGTTGTTGTTGTAGTTGGTGTTGCAATTGTAGTTCATGTATATTTCTACTTATTTTATTTTAACTTAATTATACAATAGGTGCTGCAGGGAACACCTCACATTTGCTGGGTTTTCTCATCCTCCACTGCCTCATTTCTGTGGGAACTGATTTAGGCTACCTACACTATCCCCTTTCCCCTACATCTTGATGTCTGCCATCATCTACTGTCTCTCCTATATTCCACCTCCCTTTCTTTGATCCACAAAGTGTCTAACTCTTAATTTCTAATACCTTTGTTTTGTTTTCTGTCTGTTATCCACTCTTGAAACTACTACCTTTCTTTTCTCTTTCCCTCTCTCACAAAAATACTAGCTTTTTTTCACACCATATTCCTCCCATATTCAGTCGACTACCTCATTATAGGTACTATACCTACTTTTATAACTCTACACAACTTACATGAATCTAATATCCATACTCCCAGATTTCATATTGTTGCTCTGTTAACATTTATCACCAATACTACTATACACTGTTTCCTTGCTTACACAATTGCCTTTCCCCAGCACTAATACTTTCCTTTAAAGTGAACTCAACCAGCAATAAGAAATTAGAATAAGAAAAACAAAGTGACAAAGAGAAGATATAACACTTATGCAAAAACAACAGCTAATTAATCCCCAAGACTAGACAAAGAAGCTAAGGAACTGATTAAACCCGTCAAGATACAATGATGACCAGACAGCAACAAAAATCTACAAACGAAACCAGTAATCAGGAAAACATGGCTGAATCCAATCAACAAACTAAAAATCAGGAAGGGCAGCAGAACTTCGCACAAGCAATGAAAGATCTCAGAATATTTATCACCGACAAATTTGATGAAGTAAAGGAAGAGGTTAACAACATGAAGACAACACTTGCAGGGGAACTTGCAGACATACGCAAAAAGATAACAGATATGATGGGAATGAACACCACAGTTAAAAAATCAAAAATACACTTGCAGCAAATATCAGCAGACTAGAAGAGGCAGAGCAGAGAATTAGTGATGTGGAAGACAGTACATCAGAAATCAAACAGATAGTAGAATTGGTCGATAAAAAGGTAGAAAAAAAATCCAGCTAGGACTTAGGGACCTGAATGATAATGCAAAACACTCAAACATACGTATTATAGGCATTCCAGAAGGAGAAGAGAAGGGAAAGGGGTCAGAAGGAGTGTTGCAGGAAATAATGGCTGAAAACTTCCCAAATCTACTGAAAGAGACAGATGTACATATCCAAGAAGCACAGTGCACTCCACTGGTCATAAACCCCAACAGGCCCACCCCAAGACATATACTTGTCAAATTATCCAATGCTCAAGACCAAGAGAAAATTCTAAAAGCAGCAAGAGAAAAGAAAACCACCACATACAAGGGAAGCTCCATAAGATTAAGTGCTGATTTCTCATCTGAAACCATGGAGGCAAGAAGGCAGTGGTATGATATAGTCAAGGTACTAAAGGAAAAACATTTCCAACCAAGAATACTCTATCCAGCTAAACTAGCATTCAAAAATGATGGAGAGTTCAAAATATTCACAGATAAACAGAAACTGAAAGAGTATGCCAACAAGAAACCTCCCCTTCAAGAAATTCTAAAGGGAGTTCTGCAGGAAGAAAGGAAAAAACAGGACAGGCAGAGTTGGAGGAGAATGTAAGAGCAACAAAAAAGACAAAAATGGAAGGAAAAAAATACAAACAAAATATGCCAAACACAAATCCAATCAAAATATGGCTGAGACAAATAAGTCCTTGAAAGTAATAACACTGAATGTCAACGGATTAAACTCACCTGTCAAAAGATTCAGACTGGGACATTGGATAAGGAAATATGACCCATCTATATGCTGTCTACAAGAGACACATCTTAGACCCAGAGATTCATGGAGGTTGAAAGTGAATGGCTGGAAAACAATCATACAAGCAAACAATAACCAAAAAAAAGCAGGAGTAGCTATATTAATATCAGACAAAATAGACTTTAAATGTGAAACAATTGTGAGAGACAAAGAAGGATACTACATTTTAGTGAAAGGGACAATTTGTCAAGAAGATCGAACAATCATAAATATTTATGCTCCTAACAAGGGTGCCTCTAAATACATGAGGCAAATGCTGGAAAAACTAAGTGAAACAATAGATGCATCTACAATTATAGTGGGGGATTTTAATATACCACTATCAACTCTGGACAGAACATCTCAAAAGAGAATCACTAAAGAAACAAAATATTTGAACAGTATATTAGAGGAGCTGGATCTAATAGACATATATAGATCATTACACCCAAACACAGCAGGATATATATTTTTCTCAAGCACACATGAATCATTCTCCAAGATAGACCATATGCTAGGTCACAAAGAAAGGCTTAATGAATTCAGAAAGATCAAAATCATACAAAACAATATCTCTGACCACAGTGGAGTCAAGCTGGAAATTTGCAAGGGACAGAGGCTCAGATTTCACACCACGATTTGGAAATTAAACAACACACTCTTAGAAAAACAGTGGGTCAAAGAGGAAATCTCAAAAGAAATCAATGACTACCTTGAATCAAATGATAATGATAACACAACATACCAAAATTTATGGGATGCACCAAAAGCAGTACTGAGAGGGAAATTTATAGCCATAAATTCATATATCAAAAGAGAAGAAAGAGCAAAAATTGAAGAACTGCACATTTGAAGGAATTAGAAAAACAACAACAAAGTAACCCAACAGGAAGAAGGAGGAAGGAAATAACAAAGATAAGAGCAGAACTAAATGAAATAGAAAATAAGAAAGCACTTGAAAAGACAAACAAGACCAAGAGCTGTTTTTTTGAGAAGATCAACAAAATTGACAAACCTTTAGTGACACTAACAAAGAAAAAAAGAGAAGATGCAAATACACAAAATAAGAAATGAGAAAGGCAATATCACCACCGACCCCACAGAAATAAAGACTATCATAAGAGGATACTTTGAAAAACTATATTTCAACAAAAATGACAATTTAGAGGAAATGGACAAATTCCTAGAAACACATAAGCAGCCCATATTGATGAAAGAAGAAATTGATGATCTTAACAAACCAATCACAAGCTAAGAGATAGAATCAGTCATTAAAAATCTCCCAACTAAGAAGAGCCCAGGGCCAGATGGCTTCACAGGTGAATTCTACAAAACATTCCGGAAAGAACTAACACCAATCCTGCTGAAACTATTCCAAAAAATCAAAACAGAAGGAACACTGCCGAACTCCTTCTACGATGCCAACATTACCCTAGTACCAAAGCCAAACAAAGACACCACAAGAAAGGAAAATTACAGACCAATTTCTCTAATGAACCCAGACGCAAAAATACTTAACAAAATACTTGCTAATTATATTCAACAACACATTAAATGAATTATACACCACGACCAAGTGGGATTTATTCCAGGTATGCAAGGATGTTTCAACATAAGAAAATCAATCAATGTAATACACCATATAAACAGATTGAAGGAAAAAAATCACATGATTATATCCATAGATGCAGAGAAAGCATTTGACAAAATACAGCACCCTTTCTTGATAAAAACACTCCAAAAGATCGGAATACAAGGAAATTTTTTGAACATGATAAGGAGTATATATGAAAAACCCACAGCCAACATTGTTTACAATGGAGAAATCCTAAAATCCTTCCCTCTAAACTCAGGAACAAGACAAGGATGCCCATTGTCTCTGCTCCTATTTAACATTGTCTTAGAAGTACTTGCTCAAGCACTGTGGCAAGAACCAGAAATAAAAGGCATTCAAATTGGAAAGGAAGAAGTCAAAATTTCATTATTTGCAGATGACATGATCCTATACATAGAAAACCCTGAGAGATCTACAACAAAGCTTCTAGAACTCATAAATGAGTTTAGTAAAGTCGCAGGTTATAAGATCAATGCGCAAAAATCAGTAGCATTTCTGTACACGAATAATGAGCAAGATCAGGAGGAAATCAAGAGACAAATGCCATTCACAATAGTAAATAAAAAATTCAAATATTTAGGAATAAATTTAACTAAAGAGGTAAAAAACTTATACACCAAGAACTATACAAGACTGTTCAAGGAAATCAAAGAAGACCTAAATAAATGGAAGAATATTCCTTGTTCATGGATAGGAAGACTGAATATTATTAAGATGTCTATCCTACCAAAACTGATCTACACATTCAATGCAATCCCAATAAAAATCAACACAGCCTTCTTTAAGGACCTAGAAAAACTAACTATGAAATTTATTTGGAAAGGAAAGAGGCCCAGAATAGCCAAAGACATATTGAAAAAGAAAAACGAAATTGGAGGAATCACACTACCTGACTTCAAAACATACTACAAAGCTACAGTAGTGAAAACAGCATGGTATTGGCATAAGGAGAGACACACAGACCAATGGAATCGAATTGAAAGTTCTGATATAGAACCTCACATATATCACCATATAATAAAGCCACCAAACTCTCTAAACTGGGAGAGAATGGCCTATTCAACAAATTGTGCCTGGAGAACTGGATAGCCATATGTAGAAGAATGAAAGAGGATTACCATCTCACACCTTATACAAAGATCAACTCAAGATGGATCAAAGACCTAAATATAAGAGCCAAGACCATAAAGACCTTGGAAAGCAGTGTAGGGAAACATCTACAGGACCTTGTAATAGGAAATGGATTCATGACTATCACACCAAAAGCACGAGCAGCAAAAGAACTAATAGATAAATGGGACTTCCTCAAAAGTAAAGCCTTCTGCACCTCAAAGGAGTTTGTCAAGAAAGTAAAAAGGGAACCCACACAATGGGAGAAAATATTTCACAACCATATATCTGATAAGAGACTTATAACTTTCATATATAAAGAACTCATATATCTTGAAAATAAAAAGATAAACAACCCATTTAAAAAATGGGAAAGAGATTTAAACAGACACTTCTCCAAAGAAGAAATACAAATGGCTAAAAAGCACATGAAAAAATGCTCCAAATTTCTAACTATCAGGGAAATGCAAATCAAAACTACAATGAGATACCATCTTACTCCCATAAGATTGGCAGTTATGAAAAAAACAGAAGAATACAAATGCTGGAGAGGATGTGAAGAAAGGGGAACACTCATCCACTGCTGGTGGGAATGCAGAAGGATCCAACCATTCTGGAGGACAGTTTGGCAGTTTCTCAAAAAACTAGCCATAGATTTGCCATATGACCCAGCAATACCACTGTTGAGTATATACCCAGCAGAACTGAAAACAAGGACACAAACTGATATATGTACACCAATGTTCATAGCAGCATTGTTCACTATCGCCAAAAGTTGGAATCAACCCAAATGCCCATCAACAGACGAGTGGATCAATAAAATGTGGTATATACACACAATGGAATACTACTCGGCTGTAAGAACAAATACACTACAAACACATGTGATAACATGGATGAATCTTGAGAACCTTATGTTGAGTGAAGCAACCCAGGCATTGAAGGACAAATACTACATGACCTCAATGATATGAAATAAGCAAGCTGTCTCAGAGAGCTAGAGACTGAACGATAGGCTTACAGGAAATCGGGGGGTGGAGGAAGGATGTGAGCTGACGTCTGCAGGGGTGGAATTTATGAGGAGCTGGCGGTAAGCATGAACACAAAGAAGAGATAAAATGGGGCAAGGGGTTCCCTTTGGGTGGGGCTTTGCGGGTTTGAGGGGGGCTGGGGATGGGTGGATGGGTAATATTGCCCAAAAAGTGGGAGGAGGGAGGGGCAGCATACGAACATAGGAGAGTGTCAGGTGTTGGTTGAGAGTAAAATGCTGAGAAAATCGTATCAAAATATAATTAGGAGGGTTACCTGTTTAGGATACTCGGAGGGGATGGTCTGATGTGGGATGGGCTCCTGGGCAATGTCTGAATGCTCATTTTGCCAGAGTGGGTTGTACCATTGGGTAAAGACCCAAGTAGTGAGAGTGGGGGTGGACCCACATCCTGGGGAGGACTAATGCCATCAAATAGAGGGAACTGTATCTCTCGAGAGAAAGGGTGGCTCCCAGGGCATTGGGGCAGTTGAGCAAGTTAGGCCCTGAACACTGTTGCAAGTATCTCTGGACGTGGCTCCTCAGGAAATGGAGGTTGGTTGTCACTGTGGGTCCCAAGGGGATGGGAAAATGGATGTTAAATGTGTGAAAGCAAAGTAAATGTGGGGTAAGAGAGGAGTTTCACGAGAGTACACAAGGATGGATATAAAACATGTAATATTACACCATAAACATATAGGGGATGACAGACTAATAAAGTAAACCATAATGTAAAACATAGGATAACTAAAAATTTAGAAAACTGTATATCCTAAAGTATGGACCACAATGTAAGCACAGATGTCACCTTGTTTGAAAGCTATTGTCTCAGAGTCTGTACATCAGTTTAAGTAAATATGATATGAATAAGTTATAAGAATATCACTGTGGAAGGGAAAAGGTTTTATGGTAGATGTGTGGGAGTACTGTATATTGTATATATGAATTACTGTGGTCTAGGGCTCATGTGAAGAGAAGTTCAATAATTAGGAAAAAAGAAAAGAAAATGATAGGATGTAGAATTTTTCCAAATCAACACATATTCTATATCTAACCTTTAAACCCATCGCTATATTCCATTTTACTAGTAAGGGATCCTGACATATTGGGCTTCACTTTTCAGGAAGTTTTGGATCACAGAGTGGTTCAACAATGGCAGCAGAGGAATACCGGTATAGGATACTACTGACAGGTGATATATGGCTGACAGGGAGCTATACAGGGCATATGTCCAGGGTGCATGGTAATGTTTGGATATACTCATAGTGGCAACAATTAAAAACTACAGCTGGGGAGGCCACTGGGTTCCTGGCCAGGGGTGCTCTGTCGTGGTCCCCAGGGGAGCAGCGGCAGTCCCCCAGGTGCAACGGTAAGGACCAGGAAGGAATGAGGATCCAACAGTGAGACCATGAGACTAATGACTATGCTTGTGAGCCTATATGCCTGAAATAAAAACAAGGCCTAGAGCAGCACTGTGCCTAGGAATTTCCTCCTGACAGCCTTCATGTTACTCAAATGTGGCCAGTCTCGAAGCCAAACTCAGCATGTAAATGCAATGCCTTCCCCCCAGCGTGGGACATGACACCCAGGGATGAGCCTCCCTGGCACCGAGGGATCACTACCAAGTACCAACTGATGATGCAACTAGAAAATGACCTTGAATTAAAGGTTCAATGCGGATCAGCAGAATATCTCTGTCTACATATAATAACATGACTTCAAAATGCTGTTTGACCTAATGTAAGGGGGAAATGGAAAGGAGAAATGAGTTTATATGGCTACAAGTCTCTAAAAAAGAGTCTGGAGGTTGTCAGAAGGATTGCCCTTATGCACAACTGAGCAGAGTCTCAGAGACAGATAAAGTAGATACAACCCCAGGTTCCTTTGAGGGCTAAAGAGACCCACACGTTCTTTGGTCACGGCAGATGGGGTTCACTGCCATGTCAGATGGCCCTTCTTTGGGGCTGGTGTTTATGCGTGGTGGAGCTGGACTCAGATGGGATCTCTTTTCACAAGACTTTCATGCTACTTTACTGGAATTGTAGTTGGTGTTGGGGTTTAAGATATATTTAGGGGATTTGAATCTCTGGACTGACAATATGATAGCCAGGCCCTGAGCCTCATCAGACTTCAGCTCCTACACTCTGATTTATTGGACTCACCCCACTCAGCTAAGATGGAGTTGAAGAAGGACAACCACCACACCATGGAGCCTAGAGTGCCTACAACTGAAAGCAGGAGGATTGCATCCAGTATCCATGTGGAATCTGAGCCTCCTCTTGACATAGAGGTGCAACGGACACAACCAATCCAAGGTCCACAGAGAAAAGGTGGCATTGGAGTGGGAAAAGTGGCCATCGTGGCTGATGGGTATGGGAAATGGCAGGAAGAGATGAGATGTGGAGGCGTTTTTGGGACTTGGAGTTGCCCTGGATGGTGCTTCAGGGGCAATCACCAGACATTGTAAATCCTCCCAGGGCCCACTGGATGGAACATGGGAGAGTATGGGCTATGATGTGGACCATTGACCATGAGGTGCAGAGATGCCCAGAGATGTACTTACCAAATGCAATCGATGTGTCATGATGATGGGAGTGAGTGTTGCTGGGGCAGGGGAGTGGTGGGGTAGGGATGGGGGGGTTGAATGGGACCTCATATTTTTTGAATGTAATATTTTTACAAAATGAATAAAATTTTTTAAAAAAATGAGGGTGAGTGAGACAACGATGGCAGCAGAGTAAGGAGCTCCTAGAGTTAGCTCCTGCTACAGGGCAGTTAGTAAACACCCACAACTATCTGGAGCTAGCAGAAGCACTATTTGGGGGCTCCAGGAGACCAGAATAGCATCCTACAATGTCCTTGAAGGAAAAGAAGGAGGATGCTGCCCATCTGCAGAAAAGATTCAAAAATAGAGCACTGCACATTACCCATCATCCACTGGCAACACACACTGCCTCAGGAGCTGTTCTGTGGATTGAATTGAGAGCTCCACTTCCCAAAAATGGGGGAGGAAGAGACAGTTGAGCACCAAATTCAGCTACTGATTAATAAATTCAGGGGCTAAAGTATAATCTTAAAAACAACTAAATTTTTAATCCATCCAAATCAGAAAGAGACTAGTATGTGCCATCTTAACTCTACTCCTGGCACAAGGGGAAGTGGGGCAGACTGAAAATCACAGTGCTAGTAGGGAATGACTTCTTTCCATCCAGATCAGGTTGCACCTCCAGCCTAAATTCCAGCCCCACCTCCAACAGGGATGAAGCTGGGGGACCTGTGCAGCCTCTCCACTTTGGCAGCACAGATGGCCCAAGGTGCTATTTCATGGCTGGAATTTGAACCTTAATTTCCCAAAAACAGGGGAAGAAGAGATGGCTGGCCACCAATTTCAGTTACTGATTAGTAAAGTTAGCTGGCTAAAGTATAACCCTAACAGTTAAATTATGAAACTGTCCAAGTCAGAAAGAGGCCAGTAGCTGCCATTTTTACTTCACCCCAGAATGAGGGGAAGCCAGGCTGACTGAAAATCACAGTGATGGTAGGAACTAGTTTCTTTCACCGAGACCACCCTGTAGTCCTAGCCTAGGCTTTGGTCCCACCTCTGGAAGGGAAGAGGGTAGGCTCTGCACCAGATGATCCAGGTAACTGCAGGTACATTTGCCTGGTACAGACTGAATAATTAGAAGTCTATTAGGGCAACTGTGGTCATCTTGTACCTGCACTGCATAGATTTCTATCCACACCTGCCCCAGGCAGGGGAGAAAGTTGTGGGAAGTTTCATCAGTCTCTGGACAATGACACTCTAGCCCTGCATGACTAAGATTATTCACACAGCTGTGCCTCTGTCCCTAACCCTGGCAAAGGAGAAAGATGGGAGGAGCTTCATCAGTCCCTGGAGCAATGAAAGCAACTTGAACTTCCACAGCTTATAGCACCAACTACATTATTGGCTCCTACTGCACAAACAGCAAGGGAGAAAGGGCAGGAAGCCTCAAACTAAAGAGAAAAATTGCACCCAAAATAAAAACTCTAGTTTTCTAGTTTATCTAGTTTCAAGGCACCAACAAAAAATTACAATCCACACCAAGAAACAGGAAGCTACTTCCCAGTTGAAGGAACAAGATAAGCCTCCAGATGACATAAAGGAGGTGAGACAACTAATCATAGATTTTCAAACAAATCTCCTTAGTATATTCAATGAGCTGGCTAAAAAGATTAAGGATATTAAGAAGACATTGAATGAGCACAAAGAAGGATTTGAAAGCATAAACAGAAAACTATCAGATCTTATGGAATAAAAGGTGCAATACATGAAAATTTAAAAACAATTGCAATCACATAATAGCAGATTTGAGAAGGAAGAAGAAAGGATTGGTGAGCTTGAAAAAATGGCCTCTGAATGGGAAAATACAAGAGAACAGATGAAGAAAAGAATGGAAAAAATTGAACAAGGTTTCAGAGAATGAAATGACAGCAGAATGCATGCAAACATATGTTTCTTGGGTGTCTCAGAAGGAGAAGAGAAAGGAAAAGGGGCAGAAGGAGTATTTGAAGAAATGATGGTAGAAAATTTCCCAATCCTATTGAAGGACATAGATATCCATGTTGAAGAAGCACAATCTACCCCCATCCAAAAAAAATCCAAATAGACCAACTCTGAGGCACATACTAATCAGAATGCCAAATGCCGAAGAGAAAGAAAATTCTGAGAAGAGTAAGAGAAAAGTGATGAATAACATATAAAGGTTACCCAATAAGATTAAGTACCAATTTTCAACAGAAACCATGGATGCAAGAAGACATTACAAGCGAAAAATTCTACCTAAGAATCTTATCTGGAAGATTGTCTTTCAAAAATGAGGACAAGTTTAGAATATTCACAGATAAACAGAAACTGAGAGAATTTCTAAGCAAAAGACCAGATTTTCAAGAAATATAAAAGGATGTGCTAGAGCCTGGAAGAGAGTTTAGATATGAAGATTATATAAATAAAAGGAACTAAAAGTGTCAAAAGAGTGTTGAAAACAAAATATGCAAGATAAAACACAAATAGAAATAAACTTAACTAAGGCTGTAAAGCACTTGTTTGCAGAAAATTGCAACTCAATGTTAAAAGAAACAAAGACTGAAATAGCTGGAAGAAATTCCATGCTCATGAATTGGAAGACTAATTAAGATGTCAATTCTACTCAAATTGATATACAGATTCAGTGCAATCCTGAGAAAAAGACTACCAGCATTTTTTAAAGTTGAAAATACGATTATCAAATTTATTTGGAAGGGTAGAGTCCTGAATAGCCAGAAACATCTTAAAAAGGAGATGTGAACTCTCCTTTTCAGACTTTAAATCATATTACCTAGCTATAATGGTAATATACATGTAAATAGCATGGAACTGACACAAAGACAGACACATGGAACAATGGAGCCAAATGGATGTTTAGATACAGACTCTCACATGTATAGCCTGTCAAATCCACACAGCTTGGGCAGAACAGTTCATTCAAGAAATGTTGCTGAAATAACTGGATATCCATAGCCCAAAGAAGGAGGACCCCTTATCCAAAAATTAAGTCAAAATGGATAAAAAACCTAAAAATAAAATCAAGAACCACAAAGCTCCTAGAAGAAATTGTAGGAACATATCTTCAAGACCTGGTGGTAGGTGGTGGATTCTTAAAGTAGATAAGAGGAGGATTGAGTTTGATTTCTGATGTTAATAAGACAAGTATTCTTTCACTACAGACAACTTTGGCAGTAGTCTCTTTCCATTTTCTATTCCTACATCAATGAAGGTTGGTGTGCCAGGATTAACATCAGCACCATTTGCTGACTCTATATTTTAAAAAAAAGATGGCGAGTTCAAAGTCTTCACAGACAATCAAAAACTGATAGAATATGTTGCCAAAAGACCATATTTAAAGAGATAATAAAGGAAAAAAACAAGGCTGATAGATTTGGAGAGGTGTTTAGAAATGAAGATAATTAGGAAGGGTAAATAAAAGGATAAGAAGACTAACAGTAGAATGATATGACAACAGAAAGTCAAAGGACAAAATGGATAGGCAAAGTAAAGCCTTTACAGTAATAACACTGAATGATAATATATTGAATTCCCAATCAAAAGATATAGACTGATAGAAGAGATAAAAAATGTGAGTCATCTATATGTTGTTAGTAAGAGACCCAGCTCAGATGTAAGACCCAGCCCAGCCAGGTTAAATGTGAAATTTGTGAAAAAGTTATTCCATGCAAATAGTAATTTAAAAAATTAAGAGTTGGGTAGACCAGATAAATGTAAAATAACAATATTATGGTATATGAACAATAATTATTCAGTGCAACTGTAAAATTTTTCTTGTGACCATTATTCTGTAAATTTTTAAACACAAAATACACACTTGCTTTTAATTGAGGAGGACTGGAGAAAAGATATTTTTGGATTCTTGATTTTTCTTTAACTATTTCTTTTTCATACAATTTAATTAAAATTTTCTGTTTGGATCAATAATGATTTAGCATGACTACTGTTGAACAAGATTTTGAGTTTTACTGCCTCATAAAATTATGAGTTGGCTATTTATCTGCTGTAATTCATTCCAATAAGATGTGAGAATTACCAAATAGGAATTTGATTATCAAGAAATTATTATGTCCTAAAAAGAAATTAAGTACCTAAACAACTTATTCCAGTACTAGAGATTATTATATCCAATAGTTAAAGCTGTAATATAAAAACTAAAATTATGTTAAAATTAATTTCTATTATAATTAAATTACTATTAACATTTATAAATGTTTGTTGCATGTTATTTTTAATTTTTATTATATTTTCTTACAGATACATAAATTGCATAAAATGTTACATAAAAAAATATGAGGTTCCTACACCCCCCACTTCTCCCATATCAACAACTTCTTTCATTAGTATGATATATTCATTGCATTTGATGATTACATTTTGGAGCACTGCTAAACAGCATGGATTATGGTTTACATTGTACTTTACACTCTCTCTCAGTCCATTCAGTGGGTTATGGAAGGATATATAATGTCCTGCACCTGTCCCTGCCATGTCATTCAGGAAAACTCCAAGTCTCAAAAATTTCCCAATAACATATCTCTTTTTCCCTCTCCTGGCCTGCAGTACCTCCTGTGGCCACTGTCCCTACATCAATGATGTAATTTCTTCCATTGCTAGAGTAACAATAATTCTATAGTAGAATACCAGTAAATCCATTCTAATCCATATTTTATTCCTCCATCCTGAGGACCCTGGAATGCTGATGAGCTCTCCAACTCTAAATTGAGAGGAGCTTAAATCCCACATGGCTGATGGATGGGATTCTCCTGCTTGCAGTTGTACACTCTTGGTTCCTTGGTGTGGTGGTTGACCATCCTCACATTCTTGTTAGCTTACCTGGGTAAGTCCAAAGAACTGGAGAATAGGTGTTGCAACTCTGCTGAGGCTCAGGGCCTAGTTGGCAAGTGGACAGTCTAGAGAGATTCAAGTCTCCTGGGCATAAACCAACCCAAGCACCAACCACAAGTTAAGTAAAAGTGACAGAAGAGGCAGGTGTAGAGAAGTCACATCTGAGTCCAATTCCATCACACTTAAGAGCCAAAATTTTAATGTAGGGTCCACTGGCAAGGCACTGAACTCCAGAGACATCCACCATGATCATAGGACCTGGATGTCTCCATAGCCCTCAGGAGCATCACTAACTGGGGTTGTAACTACTTTGGCTATCTCTGAGATTCTGGTGTAATGTTTGTAAGTGCAACCCCTCTGATGAGTTCCTGACTCACTTTGAAGTCTCTTAGCCATATAAGCTCATTGTCTTTACCATTTCCACCTTTTATTCAAGGTCTTTTTCTAGTTGCATCACCAGTTTGTGATTGGTTGTAATTCCTTGGTGCCAGGGAGGCGCATCCCCAGGAGTCATGTCCCATGCTGTGGGGAAGGTAATGTATTTACATGCCGAATCTGGCTTAGAGCATGGCCACATTTGAGCAACATGGAGGCTCTCAGGAGGTAACTCTTAGGCATCCTGCACCTCTAGGCCTAGTTGAAATACCAAGCACACAGGCTCATAAGCATAGTCATCAGTATCAAGGGCCCATCATTGGACCATACTACTTAGCTGGTCTTTGTCCTTGCACTTGGGAGATTGTTGCTGTTCCACTGGGGAATGTGACAGAGTTCTCCAGGATGGGAACTCAGCACTCCCTCAGTTGTTGTGTGAAACTCTACCCACTATGCCAACACCCAGTGAACATCTGAACACATCTATATATCCTATAAGCATGCCCTGGAGAACTGCCTCCCACCCATGCATCCCCTGTCAATGACATCCCACACCAACATCCCTCCCTGCTATAGTTGAAGTCCTCTGTGATCCAAAACTCTTTCAAAAATGAAGTCTAATATATTGCCAAATTCATTGCATAGGAAATGAAGTAGTAATGATAGGTTTAAAGATTAGAAATAAAATACATAATAATTTACATAAAATAAAATGAAATAAATTGGAGTATTAAAAATATGAAAAATACCATAATATTTTTTAACGTTTTGCCTTTCATCACTGTAATAGGTGTTGCCCTATATGTACAGTGACAAGGCAACCTTTTCCATTTCTTCCTCAGTGTGTTACATCATTTTTAAAATTATGTCTTCAAAATGTTTTCAGTCACAGTAAAGTCATGTATACTGCAGGGATTATTTCCACCACCTTGGCAAGGGCATGGTTAAATTATTTAACCATCTGCTCATCTGTTCTTGCTTCAGAGCAAAAATAGCTCTGTCCTTGCTTATCTCTGCATAAGCTATCTCTTTTTATTTGAAGTTTTAAAACAACTTCTTCTTGCATTTCTGCAACTAGATAGGATGTGAGTCTAGAGACAAGGTTTCTTGTTCCAAGTCAAAACATCCTTGAAAAATTTACTTTTAGCCACTGCTCTTAGCTGAACTCACGTTTACATGACATGTAAGAGAAATAAAGCACACAGGGCCCTCTCTGCATGTGAGTTTTGTTATGCAAGTCTTCATTCCCACAGCAATAAGTGCCCAACATGGGGCAGCAGATTTTCCCCCTAGCTGAGGGAGATTTTTTGGGAGGGCCCCTGGGAATATGTCTGGATATTGCATCCTGCACAGACAGGACATCAGATGCCCTGAGAGAGGTAAGCTGACCCCAGATGATAATATAATAGAGGAAATACATTATCAAAGCAACAGGAGATTTATCTCCACACTTTACAGCAACTATTGAAAGCAGCTAATTGTAAAGTGAAAGAAGAATGAATTATTACATTGCTTCAAACAGTACAAATTTTGTCCATACTTCTCCAAAGAGGGAACCATAGATTTTGAATTATGGGAACTCTAGACCTAGAATTAAGGTTCAAATTGTAAACTTTATGTTTCTGTCAGTGTGTTATAATTGTTTTTGTGTTTGTCTGTTTGTTCAATGTGAGTGAGTGTATGTTTTAATAGCTCCAGATGGTAATATTAAATTAATAAATAAAAATTCCTAAAAGACCTCTATTCAAGTGGCCAAAAAATAAATGTGTATATTAATACATAAGTATAAATGCTAATAAGATCTCTACAATGATAAAATTGTACATCTTGATTAATGAAATGACTATAAGTCTCTTCATAATAAATAGTTCTTGCCTAAATTGAAATAAATAGATTATTTTTCTTCACAGGATAAAATGAAGGATGTTAAACAAATGAATATTTAAAAAGATAAGAGGTTTGTGGGAATGCTAACTGAAATTTGATAGTTTCTTTTTCAAAACTGTGTGTTATGTCCACAAATAAAATGGCTAGTTTTCATAAAATCAAAATAGAAATATGCAGGACAAAACTTGAATGCACATGGCAAGTTGTAGAAAGTATCGTGGTAGCATTCAGTGAGAGAATGTGTTCTGTGAAATTAAATTTTGCCTTGAGATAAAATAATTATAGTATATGTGGTTAGGAATAATTATAAAAAGTTTGTTGAAGCATTGTTTGAACTGAAGTGTTTAAATAGCTAATTCCAATAAGCCATTATTAAACAGAAATTGAATTGATAATAATAAAAAAAAGTAACATCTTAACAGGAAAACTTATGGGCAGCCAGCCTCCCCTTGCCAACTTACCTCTAAAAAAACTGTTCCTAATATTGCATACTACTAGGTATTTGAAATAAAGAAGTCATATTTGCATATAACCAAACTGAATAATTATTTTAACATTTGTTTAGTGTTGGTGGTAATTGCCTGTTGTAAGAGGTTTGCTTGGAGACAGTTTCCAAAATTATTTTGGTAACTTATGTATGTAGGGTGTAAGAATGTGTTTTTGTTATTAAGGAAAATATAATTTTGTCCTAAGATAAAATGACTAGTTATTAAGAAAGAGTAAAATTTGGGACAAAACCTGAATGAATACGGAAAGTACAGAAGGTATGCAGAAAAAGGAATTTTTGTGGATAAAGATGAGTAAGATTTCATAGGTCTATCAAATTTTAAAAATTTAGTATTAAATAGTCTACTAATGCAAAGTAAATGTTATTCTTTCTCAAAATTTCTGAATGTCATTAATCTGTTTTAGTAAAAGTTTATACAGGATTTTTCTCATGAATAATCAGAATATGAAGAAAGTCTGTTTTATCAAAATATCTTCTTATTCTTTAACCTTATCATTTAAGAAAAAGCAAGTCTTTTCACTTTTAAGGGAACGCAATGTCCAAACATGCTTTCTCAGTGTCAAATCCTGAAAAGCATCTTTTATTTCAGGCTGTTGCAAAGAATTTGTTCTTTTACCTTGAAAGAAATGAAGTAATAAAATAGTTAAGTTCATTTAATATGTTATAAGTCAAATGAGCAATATTTAAAAGTGTTATAAAATTTAAAGGAATTCTTTAACCTTCTGTTAAAGATGTATGGATAAGAAGTTCATATGATTACCTAAGGAGTATATACAATTCCTAAAAAATTTAATAATCTTCCAACATAATATTTAGTAAAAATATAATGTTGTTAATCATAGTTTTAATTATCATTAAAAATAATATATATCATAAAAATACCTTTACCTGAAAATCAAAAAGCAAATGCTTTTACTTGTACTGGTCTGATTTACACTGAAAGCTGCCACAAAGCAGATGCTTTAACTCATACTTGTCCAATTCACATTAAATGCTACCAGAGGGTGATATGTAACAGTGAGCTATCATAAATTAAAGTTACATCATTGCTGTATGCTGCAACCCTAAATATTGTTAGTTTATTACAAAAATTAATATTCAATTATGACAAAATCACTTTATTTTAAAACTTGCTAAAGTTTTCTCTAATATCTCTTTAGGCAAGTCAAGCCAGCCTGCATTCACATGTGAACAAGCCAACAGTAAATTTTACAGTGCTTTCCCAAAGCTGTGTGCATAACCTAATCATCTATCCTAGCCTAATAACAAAAATTTAACTGTATAAAAAACCTGTAGCCTTAAGTCTATTTTATTGTATAATAATATTATGTTAACAATTTTTTTTCCTACAGAATAATCTCACTCCACCTTAAAACTATGCTTATAAAACAAAAAAGGGGGAATAGGGTGTTCGGTCTAACCCGTCCAAAGGACATCTACAAATAGCTCTATATACTTTAAATTTTTTGAATCATGGCTCTGACAACTATATAGCAGCAGAACGACATTTTCAGATACCAATTGTAAAAATTTATCTTGAATGTTATACAAACCCCTGGATAGAAAAGAAGCTAATTGTAATTGGCATGGTCCAATAAATTTACTAACATGAGGACAAGAATACACATGCATTCTCTCTTTGGCTACCAGCAAAGCACATAAAACTATACCATGCCCTGGTGGAATCTGCAGCACAACCTAATACTGAGTCTGGAAGCACTCAACCTGCAACCAACCAACATCCCCCTGAGGACTACCCAAGGAGTTGGACCAGTTACATGAGGGAGTCTTAAAAAATTGGGCAACCAAGCAAAAGCTCTTATGGCTGAGGTGGGTGCCCTAAGATACCTAAAAATACTTCTTTAGTTTGTTTGGCAGTAATCACTACTACTTCTGCTAAGGTGGGGATATGGAAAATGTACATATTGCTCATCCTTATGTCTTTTAACCCCTGAACTGCTAATCTGCCCATATAACAGATCCACCCCTATTTGCTCTCACCTCCTGGTGGGATCCTGAGCCCCCATTATCCTCAAATTGTACAACATAGACAGTAGGATATTGGTTCCCTCCTGCAAGGCCACCAATAAATGAAATTGACCAGATGCTCATTGCTACTGCCACTGGAATAGCTTCAACAGCTCTTGCTCAATCTGTAAATAATGCTCATACCATCTATGCAGTAATGACTAATGTTACCAAACAAATGATCACTTAAACTACTATAGATCAAGGCATACTAGCTAGGCTTGACACCTTAGAAATTGCAGTGCTCTGGTTGGGAAAAGACAGGAAGCTATAAAGACAGACAGCAGCTAAATTGTGACTGGAGGCATTCTAGCATTTGTGTCACTCCTTTAAAATGGAATGACCCCCAACATAATTGGAAACAAATTTAAAAAAAAAAACACCTTCAAAGTGCCTTCTCCACTCATATATTGGATGAAGTGGAGGCTCTCCATCTCCAATTAGAGTGGCAATTACTGAAAATTTAAAAATCAAACTCAACAAACCACACTGAAAATCTTAGCCAAACAGATACAATTTCTGAGCCCTTCAGCATGGTTTTCTGATCTAAATTTTAAATGGTGGGCAACAATAGGAGGATTAATTTGCCCCTGTCATATTATATTTATAGGATGCTGATGCTTCTTCCAACTATGGCAGTGTCACAAAAAACACTACGAGCACCTGGCCACTGTATATACAGCTACTCAAATAGAATCACCTGTTCATAAAAGAAGGGGGTAGGTGTGGAGATTAGTTCCACAATCTTGGCAAGGGCATTGTTAAATGATCTATAAAATGTGCATCTGCTCTTGCTTCAGAGCCAAAATAACTCTGTCCTTGCTTATCTCTGCATAGGCTTTCTCTTTTCACTTTAAGTTTGAAAACAACTTCCCCTTGCATTTCTGTTACTAGATAGGATGTGAGTCTAGGGACAAGGTTTCTTGTTCCAAGACAAAGCATCCTTGAAAATTTTAACTTTTACTACTGCCCTTGGCTGACTTCAAAAATACATAATATATAAGTAAGAGAAATAAAGCTGACAGGGCCCTCTCTACATAAGAATTTTGGTGTGAGTCTTTCATTCCTAAGGCAATATAGAATGTAAAGGGCTCCCATATATCCAACATCCTCTCCATTTTCCCACTGCCCCAGCAATGATCTTTTTACATGATCTTTGTACATCAGTTGCTACAACTGATGTACAAATAATGAAATATAGCTACTAATCATGGTTACATTATTGTTTACATTATGGGTTATATTTTAGACTGTACACATTTAGAAAATTTTTGTTACTTTGTAGTTTACATTTTAGACTTTATATTTATATAACTTCTTGGTGAATTTTACTGTGGCCTGTATCCATCATTGCACAATCTTGTGGAACACTTCCATTACCCTACAGTTACCCCTTCTTCCAGCTATTCTATTTCTCTCTCTCCCTCTCCCCTCTGGGACCACAGTGACAACCAAGCTTCACTGCTTGGAGACAAGATTCATAGACACTTGCAACAATGCTGAGGGCTTGGCACACTAGTCTGTCATTCCCCCATTGGGAGACACCTATGCTCTTGAGAGGCACCCTCCCCTTTGTTTGAGAACATCAGGCCTCCCCAGGATGGAAGTACACCTTCCCACTCACAGTGATATGGGTCTCTACCCACTGATATAACATACTGTGATAAGATGAGCACTAACACTCCCCCTTAGAAGTCTGCCCCAGGTGCACCCTGTGCCAGATGCCCCCCATCAAACATCTCAAACCAGTAACCCTTCCTTATTATATTTTCTAAAGAGTTTCTTCAGCATTACAGTTTCAGCCCCATACCTGTATTTACCTATTTTTATCATTTATTATATTAGTTATATCATTATATAATATATTAATTAAATTTGTTTATATCAAATACTATATTTATTATATTAAATAAATATAATAAATTATATTTATTATATTAAATCAAACCATGCCTCAGATTCTCTTTTAAAATTTGTATTTTCTGTCAATCTATTTACTATTTGTTTTACTATTTTACAATAAAGGCTTTTTAACAGCTAAAAAAAGTCACTGATTATACACTTTAGATAGATCATATGGTATGTGAATATATCTCAATAGAACTGCTTAATAAACAAATAAGTAAGTAAGTAAATAAATAAATAAAAAGAATAGCCAGAAATAGTATCTATGCACAGCTGGGGAAAGAGAGATTGAGAGATGAGGAATTTTCTTGTTTGTTTTTAGTTTATTAGAATTATTATTGAAATAATAAAGATGCCTTAATAATGATTGAAGTGATGAATGCACAGATATGTGATGGTACCAAATATCATGGATTGTACACTTTGGATAAATTTTATGCTTTATTGATACCTAGCAATAAAATTGATTTGTTAAAAAAGTGTACACTCAGTGATTCTTGGTTTCTTCATAGAATTATGCTATCATTTCTTCAGTAAATTTTACAATATTTTCTTTACTACAATAGAAAAAATCCCATGTCCCCTATTATTGACCCTTAGCATTGTTATAGTACCTTCTTTTACACTGATGAATATTACTATATTGTTAACTATAGTACATAACTTACCTTAATTGTGTTTTCCCATGTATGACTATATTCATATCACCTTCTAATAATGATGTACTTTTGTTGTAGTTCATAGAAAAACATTCTTCTATTTTTAATGTTAACCACAATCCTTACCCACCCTCAAGATTATTATCTTATACAGTTCTTTGATCATCCTTTATCTTACTTTATTTTATTTTATTTTAAAAAGGTAGTTAAATTACATAAATGTTACCTAAAAAGTGTAGGGAGCTCCAATATGTCCCAATCCCTATCCTCCCACACTTTCCCTAATTACCAACATCCTTCATTAGTGTGGTACATTAATAACAATCGATGAACACATATTGGAGCATTGCCACTAAGTGTGGATTATAGTTTACATTATAGCTTACACTCTCTCCCACACATTTTTGTAAGTTATGACAAGATATACAATGGCCTGTTTCTGTCACTGCAACATCATTCAGGACAATTCCAGTGTCCCCAAAATGCCACCATATTACACCTTTTTTAAAAAAAGATACTTAGGTTATATAAATGTTTCATAAAAAATATAGGGAATTCCCATATGTTCTGCTCCCCACACCTCCTACATTTTCCCACATTAACATCCTTCTTTAGTGTGGTATATTCATTGCAATTGATGAACACATTTTGGCATTGCCACTAAGCATGGGTTACAGTTTACAGTGAAGTTTACACTCTCTCCCACTCAATTCTGTAGTTTAAAGCGAGATATATAATGGCCTGTATCTGTTGTTGCAATGTCATTCAGGATGATTCCAAAGTCCTAAAAAATGCCACTATATTACACTGTTTTTCTCTCTCCCAGCCCTCAGAATCTCCAGAGTTCACAGCCTCCACATCAGTGATATATCACATCAATGATATAATTTCTTCTGTTGCCAAAATCACAATAATTCTATAGTAGAATACCAATAAGCCTGCTTCAGTCCATAGTTCATTCCCAAATCCTGAGGATTCTTGGATGGTGATGTCCACTCCCCTTCTAATTAAGAGGGTCCTGGAATCCATTAGGGCTGATGGTTGGGACTTTTTTGCTTGCAGTTGTAGACTCTCTCAGTTCCTTGGTATGATAGTTGTCTATCATTAGTCCCTTGTTAGGTGTCCTGAGTGAGACCAATGAATTGGGGAGTAGGTATTGCAACTCCATTGAGATTTGGGGCCCAGTGGGCACATGAACAGCCAAAAGATTTAAGTCTCTTGGATATAGACGTACCAACTCTAGTCCTAATTATAGGTTCAAATAGAAGAACAGAAGAGCCATATGTAGGGAAACCACAACTGAATCCAACTCTGTCACCCTGGGGAGCATAAATTCCAATGTAGGGCCTACTTGCAAGGCACCAAACTCCTGAGCTATCTGCCTGACTATTGTGTCTGGATGTCTCCAGAGCTCTCAGGAGTCCATTCGGTGTAATATCTACTTTGGCAATCAATCAGATCCTGCTTGAGACATCAATAAGCATAACATCTGGAATGATCTCCTCACTTTATTTAAAGTCTCATTCCCATGGAAACTCGTTTGTCTTTATCTTTTCCCCATTTTGGTCAAGGTCTCTTTCCAATTGCATTGCTAGTTTGTGCATGGTGCCATGGTGCCATCCCCAGGGGTCATCTCCCATGCTGGCGAGAAGGAAATATATTTATATGCTGCATTTGGCTGAGAGGCCACATTTGAGCAACAAGTGGGCTCCCAGAAGGCAACTCAGGTACCCTATAATACTAGGCTAAGTTTCCATTTCAAGAGTAAAGGTTCATAAGCCTTTACTTATCCATATCAAGTGTTCATCAATGGACTATCCTCCCTCACTGGTCATTGCCCCTGTACATGAGGGATTCTTGGTGCTCCATCACAGAATGTGGCAGACCTCCCCAGGATGAGATTTATTATTCTTTCAGTTATTGTGTGAATCTCTGCCCACAATGACAATTCCCCGTGATCATTTGAACATGTTTATATATCTTACATGCATGCCCAAATGAGCTTTCTCTAATGTATCCCCCAAAACTGACACCCCATATGAATGGTTCTCCCCTGCCACAGTTGTTACCCTTCTGTGATCCAAAACTTCTTCAAAAATGAAGCCAATAAATAGTTACAATTAATGGGAAAATGAAATAATGAAAGTTTTAAAAAATAAGAATAAAATACAAAGATTTACTTTTTAAAATCTGGGATAATAGAAACTAATGAAAAAATATTTTAAAAATGTTTGACATTTTTGTCTTTCATCAGTCAGATCTGTTGTTCTATATGTATAGTGACATTTTCTTCTGTTTTCTCTCCCAGTGTCTTATTTTTTTTCATTTTGTCTTCGAAGATGTAGGTTACAGATAATCACATACTGAATACATCCTCCTCCTTTTCCCCTTCCTCTATTAATAACATTTTATATGGGGATGGTATGTTTGTTACAGCTGATGTGCAAATATTGAAACATAGCAACCAACCATGGTCAGTGGTTTACATTATGGTTTACATTTTGGATGATACAATTTTATAAATCTTGATGTAATTTAATATGGTCTGTATCCATCATAGCAAGATCATGTAGAACAACTCCATTGCCTCCAAAATGTCCTAAATTCCATCTAATCTGTTCCTCCCTCCCCTCCCCTCAGGAGGCAACCACAAGGCCTCCTGAAGGAAAAGATTCATAGTTACTTGCAACAATACTTCAGGCTTGACACCCTGGTCTGTCCTCCTCTACTAGTCAGCATCCATGCTCTCGGGAGACTCTTGCCCCTCTCTATTTGAGAACATAGCAGACCTCTCCAGGATGTGAGTCCACTACCTTGCTGCTCATTATTTGGGTCGCCACCCACTGATATAACACACTATGGCAAAGTGAACACTCTCAAACTCCTCAGAAGACTGCCCCAGGTGTGCCTCTCCCAAATGCCCTCCAACTCCAACACCCCAAACCAGCAACCTACACTTGCCAGATTGCCAACAGAGAATTTCCAACATTGTAGTCTCAACCAGGTACATGCCAGTCCCCAGTGTTCATCTACTCCCTCCCCCATTCCTCCATCCAGTTCCATGGACAGTACAACCCACTGTCTGCATCACACCACCCTGAAAATCCCACACTGTTCAATCCAACGGTATCATTACACCACTGTCATGCCCCTCCACTATATATCTACATACTTCCACCTTATAGAATTTTCTCATATGGACATCAGCTCGCAACCTTCTTCTCCATTCTATTTCCTGTAAACCTATCTTCCAGACTAGCTCTGTGAGTCTACTCAGTTTGCTTAATTCATATCTGTGAGGTCATGTAATATTTGTCCTACAGTGACTGGCTTGCTTCATTCAACATAAGGTCCTCAACGGCGGCAGACTTGGCCCAGTGATTAGGGCATCCGTCTACCACATGGGAGGTCTGTGGTTCAAACCCTGGGCCTCCTTGATCTGTGTGGAGCTGGCCTATGTGCAGTGCTGATGCATGCAAGAAGTGCCATGCCACGCAGGGGTGTCCCCGTATAGGGGAGCCCCACGCACAAGGAGTGCACCCTGTAAGGAGAGCCGCCCAGTGTGAAACAAAGTGCAGCCTGACCACAAATGATGCCACACATACAGAGAGCTGACACAACAGGATGACACAACAAAAAGAAACACAGATTCCCGTGCCTCTGACAACAACAGAAGTGAACAAAGAAGACGCAGCAAACAGACACAGAGAACAGACAACTGGGGTGGGGAGGGGGAAGGGGAGAGAAATAAATAAATAAATAAATCTTAAAAAAAAAAAAGAATCATCCATGTTACCCTGTGTGTTAATTCTGTATTTCTTCTTACAACTGAGTAATATTCCACTGTAAGTATCTTTGTCCACAAGCCTCTCCTGTTACTTTTACCAGATCTGTAGTTGGTGCTGGGGTTTATTTTTGCATACCCAGGGGACCTGAATCTCTAGACTGATCATGTGATAGCCAGGTCCTGGGCCTCAACAGACTTGCAACTCCTACACTCTGGTTTATTTGACTTACCCCACTCAGCTAACATGGAGGTGAAGAAGGTCAGCCACCACACCAGGGAGCCAAGAGTGCCTACAAATGAAAGCAGGAGAATTGCATCCAGCATCCATGTGGAATCTAAGCCCCCTCTTGATATAGATGTGAAGTGGACTCAAACATTCCAGGGTCCACAGGATGGAGGAATAGAGTATGGATTAGAGTGGACTTACTGATATTCTATTCACAAACTATTGTGATTAGTAATTGCAGAAAATGTGGCATTGGTGTGGAGAAAGTGGCCATGGTGGCTGCTGGGGTTGGGGAGTGGGAGGAAGAGATGTGATGTGGGGGCATTTTCAGGGGTTGGAGTTATTCTGGGTGGTGCTGCAGGGACAGGGGGGGTCCTCCCATCGCCCACTGGGTGGACTGTGAGAGAGTGTGGGCTATGGTATGGACCATTGACCATGAGGTGCAGCGGTGCTCAGAGATGTATTCACCAAGTGCAATGTCTCATGATGATGGAGGAGGCTGTTGTTATGGGGGGAGGAGTGGGGACAGGGGGTGGGGGGTATATGGGGACCTCATATTTTTTTAATGTAACATTAAAAAAATAAAGACAAAAAGTATATACTACAATTTGTTTATCCATTAATCTGTTGAAGGACATTTGGGTTAATTCCAACTTTTGGTCATAGTGAATAATGCTGCTGTGAACATGGGTGTGCATATATCTGTTCATATCCTTGCTTTCAGTTCTCTGGGTATATACCCAGCAGTGGAATTGCTGGCTCATATGGCAGTTCTATAATTGAGATTCTGAGGATCTGCCAAACTGTACTCCTCAATGGAAGTACCATTCTACATTCCCACAAGTAGTGGATGAGTGTTCCCATTCCTCCACATCCTCTCCAACACTTGTAGTCCTCTGTGTTTTTAATAACTTCCAGTCGAATGTGTGTAAGATAAATTCTCATTGTAGTTTTGATTTGTTTTTCCCTAATAGCTAGGGATGTTGAGCATCTTTTCATGTGTTTTTTATCCATGCGCTTGTTAGTCATCTGTATTTCTTCTTTGGAGAAGTGCCTGTTCAAATCACTTGCCCATTTTTAAAATGGATTTTCTCTTTTTTATTTTTGAGATGTAGGATTTCTTTATATATGCAGGATATTAGGACATTATCAGATATATGGTAAGCAAATTTTTCTCCCATTGTGTGGACTACCTTTTCACTTTCTTGACAAACTCCTTTGAGGTGCAAAAGTTTTTGAAGAGGTCTGATTTCTTTGTCTTTTCTTATGCTGCTCATGCTCTGAGTGTGAAGTTCCTGAAACCAGTTCCTATAATAAGATCGTGTAGATGCTCCCCTACAATATCTTCCAAGGTCTTTATGGTCCTGACTCTCATATTTATATGTTTGAGCTATCTTGAGTTAATTTTTGTATAATGTGTGAGGTGGTGTTCCCCTCTCATTTTTTTGGATATGGATATCCAGTTTCCCAATCACCATTTGTTCAAGAAGCCACTTTCTCCCAGTTAAAGTGTATATATTAGAACTTTCATCTTGGGTCCATTGAACAGTATGTCTATCCTTATCAATACCACGCAGTTATGACCACTGTAGCTTTGTAGTACATTTTAAAGTCAGGTAGTGTGATCCTTCTTTCATTTTTCTTTTTCAATATATTTGTGACTATTCAGGGCCTCTTGCCCTTCCAGATAAATTTCACATTTAGTTTTTACAATTCAGTAAAAATGCTGTGCTTATTTTTATTGGGTAGAATAGATATCTTAATGATGTTTAGTCTTCCTAGCCATGAACAGGGAATATTCTTCCCTTTATTTAAGTCTTCTTTGATTTCCTTTAACAATGTTGTTTAGTTTTCTTCATATATGTCATTTACTTCTTTAGTTAAATATATTCCTAAGTATTTGATTCTTTTAGCTGCTATTGTAAATGGGATTTTTTTCTTGATTTCTTCCTCAGATTGTTCATTAATAGTGTACAGAAGTGCTACTGAATTTTGCACATTGATCTTATAACCTGTGGCTTTACCAAACTCATTTATAAGGTCTAGAAACTTTGTTGTAAATTTCCCAAGGCTTTCTATGTATAGCATCATGTCTTGTCTGCAAATAGTGAATATTTAATTTCTACCTTTTCTATTTGGATATCTGTTTATCTTTTTCTTCTCTAAGTGCACAAGCAAGTACTTCTAATACAGTGTTAAATAGAAGCAGTGAAAGTGGACATCTTTGTCTTGTTCTAAAACTTAAGGGGAAAGCTTTTCAGATTCCTTCATTGATTATGATGTTATCTGTGGGTTTTTCATATATATCCTTTATCATGTTGAGGAAGTTTCCTTCTGATCTTATCTTTTCCAGTGTTCTTATCAGGAAAGGTATTGCATATTTATTTTATTTATTTCTCCCTCCATTCCCCCATTGTCTGCTCTCTGTGTCCATTCACTGTGTGTTCTTCTTTTTTAATGATTTTTTAAAAAATTTCTCTCCCCTTCCCCCTTCACCCCCCAGTTGTCTGCTTTCTGTATCCATTCGTTGTGTGTTTTTCTGTGTCTGCTTGTATTCTTGTCTGTGGCACTGGGAATCTATATCTCTTTTTGTTGCATCATCTTGCTGTGTCAGCTCTCCATGTGTGCGGCCCCACTCTGAAGGCAGGTTGCACCTTTTTTGCAGAGGGCTGTTCTCCTTATGGAGCACATTCCTTGCATGTAGGGCTCTCCTATGTGGGGACAACACTTTATGGCATGGCACTCCTTGCACATGGGGCTCCCCTATGCAGGGGACACCATTGTATGGCACAGCACTGCATGTGAGCCAGCTTCACCACATGGGTCAGGAGGCCCTGAGTTTGAACCTTGGACCTCCCATATGGTAGGCAGATGCTCTATCCACTGAGCCAAATCTGCTTCCCTACTGTGAGTTCTTCTGTGTCTGCTTGTATTCTCAATAGGTGGCTCCAGGAACTGATTCTGGGACCTTCCAGAGTGGAAGGCAATTACTCTCTTGTGCTGCCTCACTCCCTGTTCTGCTGTATCTTCTTATTTTCTCTCTCAGAAGGTTTACAACTGTGGTAGGGGAGGATCATTCTCTTATTTTCTCTGTGTCTCTTGTTCTGTCATCTTGCTGCACCAGCTCTCAAGCATCAGCTGGCACTCTGCATGGGGTAACTTTCCTGCACTGGGTGGCATTCCCATGCAGGGTGGCACTCCAGTGTGGGTGGGATCCCAGTGTGGGCTGGCACTCCACATGGGCCAACTTGCCATGTGGGCCAGCTTGCCCTCACCAGGAGTCCCTGGGCATCGAACCCTGGACCTCCTATGTGGTGGATGGGAGCCCAATTGGTTGAGCCACATCCACTTCACAGGGTGTTGTATTTTGTCAAATGCTTTTTCTGCATCTAAAGAGAGGATCATTTGATTTTTTTTCTTTTGATCTGTTTATGTCATGTATTAAGGTGACTGATGGTACCATCCTTGCATACCAGAGATGAAACCCAATTGGTCATGGTATGTAATTCATTTGATTTTTTTTGAAGTTTTCTGTTGATAGTTTTTTAAAAATATATTTTTAATTTATTTTTACAGATACTTCGATTACATAAAATGTTACACAAAAAATATAAAGGATTGCCATATGCCCCCTCCCCACACTTCCCACCATTCCCCACATAAGCAACCTCTTTCATTAGTGTGGTACACTCATTGCAATTGATGAATACACCTTGGAGCATTGCCACTAAGCATGGATCATATTTCACATTGTAGTTTACACTCTCTCCCATTAAATTCTGCAGATTATGGCAGGACATATAAAGTCCTGTCATCGTAGTGCCATTCAGGACAATTCAAGTCCCAAAAGTGCCCCCATATTACACCTCTTTTTCCCTCTCCCTGCATTTAGCACCTCCAGTAGTCATTGTTTATAAATCAATGATATAATTTCTTCCACTGCTAAAATCACAATATGTCTATAGTTGGATACCAGTAAGCCCACTCTGTCCATATTTTATTCCCTAATCCTAAGGATTCTGGGATGGTGATGCCCACTCCAGATCTAATTGAGATGGGGCTTTGATTCCATATGGCTGATTGATGGGACTCTCCTGCTTGCAGATGTAGACCCTCTTGGTTCATTGGTGCTGTGGTTGCATATCCTCACTTCCTTGGAATTTGTCCTGAGTGAGCCCAATAAGCTGGAGAGTGGGTGCTGCAACTCTGGTGAGGCTCAGGGCCCTGCTGGGACATAGACAGTGCAGAGTTTCAAATCTTTTCAATGTACACCTACCAACTCCATCACCAACTATAGATTCACATAAAAGGGACAGAAGAGTATGTGTAAGAGAAGTCACGCCTGATTCCTACTTTGCCACACTAGGAAGCACAATCTCCAAAGCCCACCTGCAAGTTACCAAACCCCAGAATATCTGCCCTCATCATAGTACCTGGGTGTCTCCAGAGCCCTCAGGAGCCTCACCATTTGGGGTAGTACCTACTTTGGCTCTCTATGTCATGTGTTGTTGAATACATTAGCAAGTGTTTTGTTGAGGATTTTAGAATCTAAGTTCATTAGAGAGATTGGTCTATAGTTGACTTGTGGTGTCTTTGGTTTTGGTATTAGGGTGATGTTGATATCATAGAATGAGTTAAGCAATGTTCCCCCCACTTCTGTTTTTTGGAAAAGTTTAAGGAGGATTGGTGTTAGTTCTTTCTAGAATGTTTGGTAGAATTCACCAGTGAAACCTTCTGGTCCTGGGCTCTTCTTAGTTGGGGAGTTTTTGCTGACTAATTCTATCTCATTACTTTTGACTGCTGTGTTGAGTTCATCAATTCCTTCTTCCATCAATGTAGGCTGGTTGTGTGTTTCTAGGAATTTGCCCATTTCCTCTAAATTATCCGTCTTATTGGCATATAATTTTTCAAAATATCCTTATAGGATGCTCCTTATTTCTGTGAAGTCAGTGGTGATATCTCCTTCCATGTTTCTTATTTTATGTGTTTGCATCTTCTCTCTTTTTTTCTTTGTTAGTGTAGTTAAGTGTTTTCCAATTTTATTGATCACCTCAATGAATGAGCTTTTGTTTTTTCCCCCAGTGCTTTCTTATTTTTCAATTTCATTTAGTCCTTCTCTGATCTTTGTTATTTCCTTTATTCTACTTACTAGGGGTTAGTTTTTTGCTTTTTCTAATTCCTACAGGTGTTCAATTAGGTCTTTGATTTTAGCTCTTTCTTCTTCTTTAATATAGGCATTTATGGCTATGGATTTTCCTCTCAGTAACCTTTTGCTTCATCCCATAGGTTTTGATACATTGTGTTATCATTTTCACTCATTTAAGGTAAGTACTGATTTCTCTTGTGATTTCCACCTTTACCCACTGTTTGCCCAAAGTGTGATGTTCAACTTCCATATCTTTGAGCCTAATCTCTTTCTCTGCCTCTTACTGATTTCTAGCTTCATTTCATTGTGGTCAGAGAAATTACATTGTATAATTTCAGTCTTTCTGAATTCACTGAGAATTGTTTTGTGGCCTAGCATGTTGTCTACCTGGAGAATGATCCATGTGCACTCAAGAAAAATGTATATCCCACTGTATTTGGGTGTAATGTTCTGTATATGTCTATTAGGTCCAGATCCTCTAATGTATCATCGAAAATCTGTTTCTCTATGGATTCTTTGTCAAGATGTTCTGTCTATGGTGATAATGGTGTATTATAGTCCCCAACTATCATTGCAGAGGCATCTATTTCCACTTAGTTTTTTCAGTATTTGCCTCATGTATTTTGAGGTGCCCTGGTAAGGTGACTAAATGTTTAAGATTTTTCTTTCTTCTAGATAGATTACCCCTTTTATTATTATGTAGTGCCCATCTTTGTCTCTTACAACAGTTTTGAATTTAATGTCTATTTTGTCTGATATCAGTATAGCTACTACTGCCATTTTTTGATTATTGTTTGCTTACAAAATTATTTTCCAACAATTTACTTTCAGCCTCCTTGCATCCCTGGGTCTATGTTGAGTTTCTTGTAAACAGCATATAGATGGGTCAGATTTCCTTATCCATTTTGTCAATCTGTGTCTCTTGACTGGTGAGTTTAATCCATTAACATTCAGTGTTATTGTTAAGGAATTACTTATATTAGCAATATTTTTTTGTTTTACGTATGTCATATTTTTTCATTTCTCTCTTTATCTTTTTAGTTTTTCTTACACTCTCTTCCAATTCTGTCTCTCTCTTGTTTTTTCTTTTCAACTGCAGAGCTCCCTTCACTATTTCTTGACCTGCAAGCTTCTTATTGCCATGATCTCTTAATTTGTGTTTATCTGTGAATATTTTGAATCTCCTATTTTTTTAAATTCCATTTTTGCTGGATAGAGAATTCTTGGCTGGAAGGTTTATTTTTCCTTTTAGCACCTTAACTAGGTCATATCACTGCCTTCCTACTGCCATAGTTTCAGATGAGAAATCAGCATTTAATCGTATCAAACTTCCATTGTATATGATGGATCTCTTTGCTCTTGCTGCTTTCAGTATTTTCCCTTTGTCCTGAGCATTGGACAATTTGACAGGTACTTGTCTTGGAGTAGGTCTGTTAGGATTTATACTTTTTGTAGTGCACTGCCTTTCCTGTATTTGTATGTCCATGTCCTTCCACAGGGTTGGGAAGTTTTCAGCTATTATTTCCTCCAACATACCTTCTGTTTCCTTTTCCTTCTTTTTTCCCTCTGGTATATCTATAATGCAAATGTTTGTGCATTTCTTATTGTCATTCAAATCTCTGAATTCCTGCTGGATTTTTATCTTTTTATGTGCATATTCTACTATCTGTTTGATTTCAGCTATATTGTCTTCCACATCATTGATTCCTTCCTCTGGATGTTCAAATCTGTTTTTATGTGCTTCCATTGTATTTTTGCTTTCTTGTATTGTGCCATTCATCACCATTATATCCTTTATCTTTTTTTTAAGATTTATTTTTTATTTATTTCCCCCCCCCCCTCCACAGTTGTTTGCTCTCTGTGTTCATTTGCTTCTATCTTTATCAGTGGCACCAGGAATCTGTGTTTCTTTTTGTTGCATCATCTTGTTGAGTCAGCTCTCCATGTGTGTGGCATCATTCTTGGGCAGCTGGGCAGCTCTCCTTACAGGGTGCACTCCTTGCATGTGGGGCTCCCCTATGTGGGGGACACCACTGCATGGCCCAGCACTCCTTGTGCACATCAGCACTGCATATGGGCCAGTTCCACATGGGTCAAGGAGACCTGGGATTTGAACCATGGACCTCCCATGTGGTAGGTGGATGCCCTAGTCATTGGGTCAAGTCTACTTCCCTATCCATTATCTTTCTATGTATGTTTACAATGTCTTAAGTATGTTCTCCCAATGTCTTCTTAATATCCTTAATCTCTTCCTTCACTTCATTAATTTGATTCATGATATTTGTTTGGACATTTCTGATTAGTTGTTCCATGTTCTGCATCTCCTTCTGTGTTTTAATTATTTCATTGTACTGGACCATGTCTTCCTTTTTCTTAGTATGGGTTGTAAGTTTTTTTTGGTGTCTAGGCATTGGTCTATATTGATGGGTTTGTTCTGTTGATTAGCCTCTCTTTCATATCTAGGGTTTTATTTTGTTGTTTTTGTGCTTGTGGTCAGTTTTCACTTTGACACTTCATTCCTCTTATTCTTTCTTTGCTGTTGTCTATGTTCCTTTGAGAAAAAATTAGGGCCAGAGAAAAGAGAAGAAGTATGAAGAGAGAAATTACAATGGTAATAATAATAGTAAAACATGGAAGAGGAGATATAAGACCTAGGAAAATGAGCAATTAACTGGGGTAAGAAGTACAGAGGAATAAGAGTAAAAGGTGGAGTACAAACAATGAAATAAGAAACCAAATAGAAAAATGTATATAGCATGAATTAAAAGGCCAGAAAGGTGAGAAGAGTGGGGGGAGAGAAAATTAAAGATGGAAAGAAAAAATGTAAAAAGGAAGTAAACAGAGAAAAAAGGAGAGGAATAAGAACAAGAAAAATTGAAGACCAAACAGAAAAGGTGGAATGAACAAACAATAGAAAGCAGAAGATAGAAAGATGAAGGAAAGAAAACCAATAGTGTAGGCAGACAAAATTGGTAAACAAAAAAAGGGTGACAAAGAAAGGGGAAGCACAAAAAAGAAGAAACTAGAGAGCAGTAACTGATTAACAACAAAACGGGAATAAACAGGATAAAAAGGGAAAAAAGAACAAAAACAAGCAAACAAACAAGGAAGCAAAAATCATGGAAAAACTTTCTTCCATCTTAGGCTCCTAAGGGGTTTCTTATTCTCCAGTGGTCATCAATCAATTACCCTGCAGTCTGCCCTCTGCAGGCTTTGAACCAGGTTTTCATGAGTAACTGATGATAAAGTGAAAAAGGAACCTTTTTACTAAGAAAAAATTAGAGATACACAAAAAGCTAATACAAAAAGAATATCTATATTCTTCCTGTGCTTAAATATCAGCTGGATGTCTGATATCTCAGTGGATCACTTCTCTAAGAAGAGTCTGGAATTGAAAGTTACCCTGAATATTCAAGGAGAGAACTCCTCCACTGAACTAAACTTTCCCTTTGGGTCAGTTAGCCTGTGAGAAAGCTATCCACACACTTTCCATCAGGTAGGTTAAAATCTTTGCAGTTGGCCATATTCCTGGTGATTAGATACCTGTCTGTCCCTGCCCCTTTTCTGTTCTAATTGCTTTCTTTCCCAGGGCAGCTGGGCATGACAGCCTGTGTGAAAAGATTCTCCTACCCTTCTCCTGGTCAGGCTGAGGTCCCTTCTCAGATTCAAAGGGGACCTTGGTGACTGAATTCTCAACAAAGTAATAACTCTCAATCCTCTTCCAGACCCTTCCTCCACCCATGGGAACCTAATATGCCCTTGAAAGCTTATTGTAGCTTCCTACTGTCTGCCTTCCTTAGGGGAGTTGGAATTTTGATAGTTTTCAGCTCCAGACCAGTCTACTGCCTGTCTTAACCCTCTCCCTGCCAAAGTGCCTTTCTTTCTTCTCAGAGTCAGGCTGCCTGAACAGATTTCCCTCTCCCCTCTTCCTGGGATCACCTCAGTGCCAGCTGGTATGCTCTCCAAAGTTAAAAGGGGGCCCAGGTAACCAAACCTAAAGAAAGGAAGCTCCTCTCCACCTTCTGACATAACCCTCTTCCTTTCAGAGAATGCTCCTTCTCACTCGATGGCTGGTGGGAATTGGCGGTTTATGGAGGCTTTTTACCTTGAGGGTAGGGCTTATCAAACCACCCTTTCCAGACACAAGGGTGAGCAACTCACACTTTTTCCTTGGGCTCTTCATATATTTGTCCAGCTCCCTCCAGATCAATGCCCTGAAGCCTCCTGCTCTGTGGGTTCCCAAAACAGCTCACTTGGGTAGGATTTTGCCCCTTCTCACCCATTTTTTCAAGAGAGGTCAGGAGTGCCCATGTAAGCCAATACTATCTTGTGGGAATCCCCTATCTTATTTTCAGTTAACATTTACATTGCTAGACTACCCCTTTCAGCTTCAGTCCCAATTGTAAAACAAACTCACTGTAATGTGTTACCATTAACTCTGTCCATGTCCAGACATTTACAATCAACCTAATTACAAATTTTACATAAGTTAAGAATCAGTACTCCTTTCTCAGCCCTCATGATATTTCCTAGTAACCTTACTGTAGATTTTAACTCCATGTAATATTTACTCTTCAAATTGAGATCTTATTAGTGAGACTATATAAAACCTGCCATTTTGTGTCTGGCTCTTTTCACCAAACATCGTGTCATCAAGGTTCATCGACGTTGTGCTATGTTTCCCAATTTCATTTCCACTTATGCAGCATATTATTCCATCATATGTAAGTATCACCTTTTGTTTATAATATATATATATATATATTCATCACTTTGATACTGGGGTTGTTTTGTTCTTTCAGCGATTGTGACTAATGCTGCTATGAACATCAGTGTGCATATATCTGTTCATTTCCTTGATTTCAGAACTTATAAATGTATTCCTAATAGTGGGATTGCTGGCCATTCTATAATTAGCTTCCTGAGGAACTGCCAAATTGTCTCCCAGAGGCTGCAAACAGTGAAGGAGGGAAACGGACTTTGGCCCAGTGGTTAGGGTGTCCGTCTACCACATGGGAGGTCCGTGGTTCAAGCCCCGGGCCTCCTTGACCCGTGTGGAGCTGGCCCATGCGCAGTGCTGATGAGCGCAAGGAGTGCCGTGCCACGCAAGGGTGTCCCCCGCGTAGGGGAATCCCACGCGCAAGGAGTGCACCCATAAGAAGAGCCGCCCAGCGCGAAGGAGGGAGCAGCCTGCCGAGGAATGGCGCTGCCCACACTTCCCGTGCCGCTGACAACAGAAGCGGACAAAGAAACAAGACGCAGCAAAAAGACACAGAAAACAGACAACTGGGGGAGGGGAGGGGAATTAAGTAAATAAAAATAAATCTTTAAAAAAAAAAAAAAAACAGTGAAGGAGTGTTCCCAATTCTTGGCATCCTCTATACCACTTGAGAACAACAAAAACAATAGAATCAACAAAATCAAAGTTGATTCTCTGAGAAGGTAAAAAAACTTGACAGACCCTTAGCTAGATTCACAAAGGAAAAAAGAGAGAAGATGCAAGTAAGTAAAATAAAAAGTGAAATTGGGAACATTACTACTGACCTCACAGAAATGAAAACGTTCACAAGATATTATGAACAACTGTATGCCAACAAACTAGACAATGTAGATGAAGTGGACAAATTCCTAGAAACACAAAACCAAGCTACTTTAACCATAGAAGAAATAGAAGATGACCAAAATAATCACAAGAGATTGAAATAGACATCAAAAGCCTCCCAAGAATGTAAAGTGCTGGATAAGATAGCTTCACAGGTGAAATCTGCCAGTAATTCACAGAAGAAAATACCAATCATTATCAACTCTTCCAAAAATGTGAATGGAGGAAATGCTCCCCAATTCATTCTATGAAGCCAGCAGTAACCTAATGCCAAAGCAAGATAAAAATAATCAAAAAAAAAAAAAAAAAGAAAAGAAAATTGCACATTTCCCTAATGCATATAGGTGTAAAAATCCTCTGCAAAATACTTTCTAATAGAATCCAACACCCATTCAAAGAATTATTCATCATGATCAAGTGGGTTTTATCAGTGGAATTCCAGGGGTCAAAAAGGAAAATCAACCAGTGTAGCACACCGCATTAATAAATCAAAGAAAAACCACATGATAATCTTGATTGATGCAGAAAAGGCATTTGACAAAATACAACATCCTTTTTGGATTAAAAAAGTCTAAAAAATAGGAATTGAAGGAAAACTTCTCAACATGGTAAAGTGTATATCTGAAGAACACACAGCTAATATTGTACTCAATGGCGAAAGACTGAAAGTTTTCCTGTTGAAATCAGGAACAAGAAAAGGATTCCCACTGTCACCACTGATGTCTGATACAGTGACAGAAGTCTAGCTAGAATAATAAGGCAAGACAAAGAAATAAAAGACATCCATATTGAAAAGGAAGAATTAAAGCTTTCACTAATCACAGATGATATATTCCTATAACTATAAAGTCCTGAAAAATCCATAACAGAGATACTAGAGTTAGTATATTTGTTCAGCAGGGTGGCAGAATACATGGCTAATACCAAAAATCAGTAGTGTTTCTATACACTCATAATGAGTAATCTAGGGGGAAGTTAGAAAAAAAAATTCCACTTGCCATAGTGACTAAAAGGATCATATATTTAGGAATAAACTTAACCAAGAATGTAAAGGACTTGCTTTCAGAAAACTACAATACATGGCTAAAAGAAATTAAAGATGACCTAAATAAATAGAAGGAAATTTCATGTTCATGGATAGGAAGACTAAATATCATTTAAGTTGTCAATTCTACCCAAATTGATTTACAGATTCAAAAGCAATCCTGCAAAAAGCTCCAACACCTTTTTTTGAAGAAATGGAAAAGATAATTAGACTTGGAGGTGCAAGAGGCCTCAAAATAGCTAGAAACATTTTTATAAAGAATAAAGTTGTAGGACTGTCACATCCTGACATTAAATCATATTAATTAGCCACTGAGGTAAGAACATCATGGCATTGGCATAAAGATAGACACAAAGACCAAGAGAACCGAATTGGGTGTTCAGAAATAGACTTTCATATCTATGTTCAAGTGATTTTTCTCTTGCTCCACTTCAGCTTCCTAGTTTGCTGTGTCTCATATTGTCTCTTCTTTGTGTCTCTTTTTTTTGTTGTTGTTGCATCATCTTGCTGTGTCAGCTCTCTGTGTGTGCAGCACTACTCCTGGGTGGTCTCCTCTCCTGCACAGGGGCTGCACTCCTTGTGTAGGGGTAACCCCTTGCACAGGGTGACACTCCTTGTGCATGACAACACTTCACATGGGCAAGCTCACCACCTGGGTCAGGAGGCCCTGTGTATTGAACCCTGGACCTCCTATATGGTAGGCAGAAGCTCTATCCATTGAGCCATATCTACTTCCCATATGTTCAAGTGATTTTTGATAAGTCTGTCAAACCCACCTAGCTTGGTCAGAACTGTCCATTTTACAAATGGTACTGGGGGAACTAGTCACCCACACGCAAAAGAAAGGAGGACCTGTATCTTACACCTTAGACAAAAATTAACTCAAAATGTCTCAAAGATAAAAGCTAAAACCATGACACTCTTGAATAAAATGTAGGGAATCATCTTCACCATCTGGTGGTAGGTGGTGCTTTATTAAACCTTACACCCAAAGCACAAGCAACAAAATAAAAAGCAAATGGGACCTCATAAATTTAAATACTTTTGTGCTTCAAAGGGCTTTGTCAAGAAGGTGAAAAAGCAGCCTACTCAATGGGAGAAAATATTTGGAAATCACATTTCTGATAAAGAGATCATAAAACTCAATGTTAAGTCAAGCAATCTAATTTAAAAATGGGTAAAAGACTTGAACAGACATTTTTCTAAAGAGGAAATACAAGTGGCCAAAACCATGAAAATATATTCAACAGTTCTAGCTATTAGGGAAATGCACATCAAAATGACAATGATACCATTTCACACCTTATAGAATGACCATCATTTTAAAAATCACAGAAAATTACAGCTGCTGGAGAGAATATGGTGAAATACTAACACTTCTTCCCTGTTGATGTTAATGCAGAATGGTGCAGCCTATTTGGAAAACAGTTTGACAGTTCAGAAAGCTAAATTTAGAGCTGTTGTATGATCCAGAAATTCCTTTACTAGAAATATTCAGGAGAACTGAAAGCAGGGATATGAAAAGATATTTGCACACCAATGTTTATACCATCATTATTCATAGTTACCAAAAGACAGAAACCAATTGACTTTTGACAAGGTGGAAATGATCTCTCAATTGGGAAAGAATAGTCTCTTTGACAAATATTGCTATAAAAACTGGATCTCCATTGGCTAAAAATACAAGGTGTGCTTTGTGCCATATTAAATCAAAGTGGAAAAAATACCTTATTATAAAAGCTAGAACTATGAAAAATCTAGAAGAAAATGTAGGAAAGCATCTTTAGACCCTTGTCTTAGGCAAAATTTCCTTTGACTTTGTGCCCAAAGCACAAGCAACAAAAGGAAAAATAGATAATGGGATATAATCAAAATTTAAAAATCATGTTCAAAGGACTTCATTATGAAAGATAAAAGGCAACCAACAGATGGGAGAAAATATTTGAAACAATATATCCAATAAAGGATCAATATATAATGTATAAAAGAAATCTTTCAACTTAATAACAAATTGACCAAAAAATTATAAATGGGCCAAAGGCTTGAATAGACTTCTCTTCAAAGAAGATATAGAAATGTCCAGAAAGCATGAGAAAATAATGGTCAACATAATTAGCCATCAGGGAAGTGCAAATAAAAACTACAGTGAGATATCATTTCACTCCTATCAGGCCAGCCACTATTAAAAAACCAGAAAACTGCAAGTGTTGACGAGGATGTGGAGAGAGAGGAATCCTTATTCACTGCTGATGGGAATGTAGAACGATACAGCCACTGTCGAAGACCTCTTTGGCCATTCCTCAGGAAGCAGAATGTAGACTTGTCATATGACACAGAAATACCATTACTAGGAATATACCCAGAAGAACTGAAAGCAGTGACACAAAGAAACATTGGTACACTGATGTTCATACCTTGTTATGCACTATTTCCAAAAGTTGGAAACAACCCAGGTGTCCATCAACTGGCAAATGGATATATAAAGTGTGGTGAATACACACAATAGAATATTATGCAGAGGTAAGAAGAGATGAAGTATGAAGCATATGGTAACATGGATGAACCTGGAGGACATTATGTTAAGTGAAGCAAGCCAGACACAAAAGGACAAATACTGTATGATTATGCTATTATGAACTGGATATATTGTGTAAACTCATGGAGTT